>NC_034190.2:41859980-41899988 GCF_002021735.2 Oncorhynchus kisutch | reverse complement strand
CATGAACTGAAGGAGGCCCTCTTCATCCATGAGAAACTCAAAGAAATCCGACACACCCTGGTGGACGACAACAAATACGGGAAGCTGTGATGGCTGATGTGATGCTTTTCTGGCTCAATAAATCCCAGAGACCGAGTGACATTTTTGTTTATTTAGAGCTATGGGTACCTATGTGTCTACGATGTTTGAGCGAATAATAAATTTTTTTCTTTTGAGAGACCTTACAAATGTTATGCATCAGATTATTGAAAATAAAGTGAACAATGTAAAGTTCTACACAACCCACAATACAGGGGTTATTGTAGAGCGTGTGTTAAAAATGGAGCAATCATGAAACATGTCCGACATACGGGCGAGAGTTTACAATGGTCACATATGGTATCAAGGCTTGGTTGAGGATTCTGAAGAACTAGAAATAACTTTGGCTAAGATTTTACATTATTTGTTTGAACCACCCTTTAATGTGAATGTGTATCATATTTGTTGTTTATATACTTATATATCAGACGTGTGTGTTTAAAATTCAGCGAAACAAACCTGTAATCTAAACAATTATAACAGGGTGTTGCATGCTGTGATTGTTGAGAAAACGGGGAATTGTATCTTGCAACAAATCCTAATTGTCTGTATACGTAATAATTGTTGCATTCTTAAAATAAAAATCACAAACTGAAATGTTTGTCGTTATATGAAAGTGGCTCATTACAGTTATTGTACCTCAGAGAGGCAAGAAGGATGGCTGAGCAGCTGTTGAAAACATATATTATAATCCCTCTAACCCCGGGTCTTATGGGGTAAAGAGCGTTTACAGAGAGCTATAGTCGAAGAAACAGGTAGTCTGTTAAGCGATGCTAAGTGAATGAATGGTTATCAGAGCAAGATGCCTACACTCTACATAAACCTGTAAGAAAACATTTTCCAAGAAATAGAGTTTTTTCTACGCATCCATTATCCCAATTCAGGCGGATCTATGTGACATGCAGTCCCTTGCCGATAAAAATGATGGAAATCGCTACATGCTAACGGTTATAGATATTTTCTCTAAATTAGCCTATGTAAGGGTGTTAAAAAATAAGAGCGGGGCAGAGGTGACCAGGGCCTTTGAATCGATCTTGAAGGCAGGAGGCGCCCCCAAGAAAGTGCAGACGGATGGCGGAAAAGAATTTTTTAATCAAACATTTCAGAAGCTAATGAATAAGTATAATATAGTACATTTTGCTACCGGCTCTGATTTGAAAGCTTCGGTTGTGGAACGCTTTAATAGGACTTTGAAAGAGCGGATGTGGCGCTATTTTACAGCTCACAACACCAACCGATATACAGACATAGTTCAGGATTTAGTAAACGGTTACAACCACAGCTACCATAAGACTATACGTATGAAGCCCTCGGAGGTCTCTTCGGAAAACTCTTTTCAAGTCTTTAAAAAATATGTATGGTTTGTTCCCACTTCGCCGTAAGAAAAAAATGACTTTTAAATTCCTAGTGGGTGACTTGGTGCGTATATCAAAGTTGAGGGGTGTTTTCGACAAAAAATACGAACAAGGCTTTAGCTCGGAGTTGTTTACCGTTACCGAATGTCCTGCCACGCATTCCGCCGGTCTACAAATTAAAAGATTATGACGGGGATCTTATAGAGGGATCTTTTTATGAGAAGGAATTACAGAAGGTCCAGTTGGGTAAAGACAAAGTCTTTCACGTGGAGGAGATTCTAGATCAGAAGAGAGAAAAGGGTAAAAATGGTTGCTGGTCCGCTGGAAAAACTGGCCTCAAAAGTTCAACAGTTGGGTATTGGAGCAGGATGTGGTGGAGGCAACGGGGGTTAATTTAAACCCCTAGTCATGATAACTAGCGCATCATTCGCGTGTACACAGTTGGGCATCATGGAACACAGCGGCTTCTACCTGACTCTCCCCAGTAATGCGTCGGCACAGATATATCGTAATAATCAGAGTTCGAAGTATACAACCAATTTTCCAAAGCCTATAGAGTTATCAGAGGCTTGGGAAGTAGGTCTCAGCGAGATTACATACCCCCATAGTTGGTATAATATCAAAGCTAAGGACCGTGATTTTTATTGCAAAAGGTTCTCGGAACCTGCGAAACTTATTAAGCTTAAAAAAGGTTTCTATAGAACCGTCGACAGGATCGTCTCAGAGTTGAATGAACACCTAACCCTGAACAAGATGGAAATATTCCTATTCTACAATCCAATCCATAAAAGGATACAAATCTCAGGGCCTGCTAACGGAGGTATAAAGACCAGCGGTAATTTATCCTACATGTTGGGGATGGGTCCCAATAAATGGACGTATGTGAACGATAAATTATTCCCATTCCCTGCGGATATACATGCAGGCTTTTACAACATATTTGTCTATACCGACATCATAACCTATCAAAGGGTCGGAGACAGCTGTGTGCCCCTCCTGCGAACAGTTCATATAGACGGCAAGGATGGGGACATCGTCACTGTCAATTATGACAAGCCGCACTACGTACATGTCAGCAAGAACTATATTGAAAACATTCTGGTTGAGCTTAAAACGGATCAGAACGAAAACATTGAATTTACTTATGGTAAAACGATTGTAAAACTCCACTTTAGACCCACCAAAACCTCTCTACATATATAATAGCTGTATTATATTTATAAACATAATACAAATAAAAGGGTTATGGAGCACCATCAGCTCGACCCTAACCGTTATGTTTCATACTATGTGGATCAAGTGGGTAATGGACTACCAGGATATCATGGAGCGCCGACAATGTATGGTTCGGGGATAGGAGGTATATTCCGTAACCTCTTCAGGATGGTTTTACCGTTTATGAAGAGAGGCTTCAGCATAGCCAAACCACATTTAAAATCAGCGGCTAAAAATATAGTAAGTGAGGTTGTAGCCAATGCTATGACCCGAAGGGCGTCACCAGAGGTGGAGCATCAAGAAGGCTCGGGGCTTATGATATTGTCTCGAAGGCCAAAAAAGAGACCTCCTGGTTTAAGGCGTAGACCTGCACCTAAAAAGCGGCGGTTAACTGTTAAAAGAACCTCAGTAAGTCAAAGACGGGGTAAAGTGAGGAGGTCTGTACCAAAACAGGCTAAAAGAATACTAGGAAGTATTTTCTAAAAGAATAAGTGACATGGCTCTTTTACATCGAATGTCCTCTGAAGCTATAAAGACAGAACTTGATCTTTTCACGGCACCGTTAACGCAGCATTCAATAGATAGATCCAGTTATGTGGAGATAGCCCCTCTCTCTGCTATTACCGATAACGGGCCTATCGAATTTTTCATACCAGGCCATGGTGACAACTATCTGGACCTCAACAACACCTTGGTGCATTTACGTCTAAAAGTGACCAAAAGAGATGGGTCTAATATTGCAGACGATGCCAAAGTGAGTCTCATTAATTACCCCTTGGCCACCATTTTCTCCCAAGTTGATGTGACTTTGGGTGAACGCCTAATCAGTCAAAGCAGCGCTACATACCCTTATAGAGCCATCATGGAGTGTTTACTAAACTACTCCGAAGACACTCTCAAAACCCAATTTAGCGCCGGGCTGTTTAGCAAGGATACTGCAGGAGCCTCTATGGAATCGACAGACCCTTCCACCGGTGCAAACAAAGGACTAGCGGCACGAGCTCGCTACTGCGCCGAATCTCGAGAGTTTCATTTGCTAGGCCCTATACACTCTGACATTTTCTTTCAAGAACGGTTACTCTTAAATTCGGTTGATTTAAGATTAAAATTAACCAGGGCCAAGGATGATTTTTGCCTGATGTCTCCCCAAGACGGGGATTTTAGTTTGAAAGTGTTGGGGGCAACCCTTTTTATTAAAAAAGTATCTGTATCTCCGGCCGTGCGCCTGGGTCACTCACATGCTTTGATGAAAGGAAATGCCCTTTACCCTCTCCAAAGAATTACCATGAAAACCTTTAGCATACCTGTGGGCAGTAGAATCTGCAGTCAAGAAAACCTATTTCTAGGCCCTTTACCTAGATATGTGGTTATAGGTCTGGTTGATCACGCCTCTAATACGGGCAGTTTAGATAAAAACCCCTTTAATTTTCAGCACTTCAATGCAGAGTATGTAGCGCTCTGTCAGGACGGACGTCAGGTTCCGGCGAAGGCTTTCCAACCACAATTTAATAACAACATATCTGTGCGAGAATTTTACAATCTATTCCTGGCTACAGGGCGACATCTAAAAGATCTCTCTTTACCTATTGACAGAAATGATTTTGCAGAGGGTTACACATTGTATGCTTTCAATTTATCACCTGATGATGACACCTCAGGAAATCTGTCTGTGGTGTCCCAAGGTAACCTCAGGCTGGAAATGCGTTTCCGTACACCTTTAGCCTGTACAGTTAGCATGATTGTTTACGCATGCTCTGATTCAATCTTGGAAGTGAATGCCCGAAGACAGGTCTTAGTGGATTATTATTAAGGACCTTTGAACAAAGACATGAATACCCAAGAGTTGGACGGGCTCATGAGCCGCTTGATTGGAAAACAATTTTGTGGAGTGTTGGCTTGTGATGAATTACCTATGGAGATATGGTCTGAGAGGCCTGCAATGTTTATTGTCAATACCCATCCTAAACACATGCCTGGTGAACATTGGCTAGCTATGACATTAGAACAGGAAGGTGGACGAAAAATCTCAACTTTTTTTGATTCCTATGGCTTTCCCCCCGGTTTTTCACATTTCCCTAAATCTATTAAAGATTTTTTGACCCTAAACGGTACAAAGATCTACTACAACATCAAACAAGTGCAAGATAACCTTTCCACTACATGCGGTCACCACTGTGTATTTTACCTGTGCCAAAGAGCCCGGGGAGTTTCTTTTGAAGATGTTATGTCTCTTTATAAGGATGATTTAAGAAGTAATGATAACCTTGTATCTTGTTTTGTTAGAAAATATCAAAAGTGTTCAAATGTGTGTCCTTTAAGAACGCGTAATCAAGGCGTATGCTCACGTCATATGTTTCAAGAATGCCACAAATGTTAACTTGCTTATTTTTCAAATAAAAAATTTATTGAATTTAATCATAGTCATTCAAAAGTCATTTTCAAAAGTCTAACCACGCCGAGAGATCGGGTTTAGGAAAAGGTCCTGAGACGTTCATGGGAGTAAATGAGTTAGCATCATCGCTTTCATATGGGGCCGGTGTCGTTGGGGCATCTTTAGGGGTGCTGTATCTCGTTGAAGGCTTTTGTTTTAAAGCTTGAATCTGTTGACGAAGCTTATGGTTGGGTACACCGGAGAGGGGGATGTTGAGGATTGCCAGGGCCTTAAGAAACTGACGCCAGCCGGGAGGCCTTCGGTCATCAGCAACCTTGTGGGCAGCCGTGGTACTTTTAAGCAAGTCCTGCATATGGGACCCCCTAACCACAGAGCCCTGAAGGATAAACTCTCCAGAGTCGTTCCAAGCAGCTATCCCCTTTGAGTCTTTTATCTTGTTCATAATGTATTTAACATTCTTCCTGTTACGTAAAGGCACATGTGTCAGTAGGTCATGCATAACTTTATCTTCAAATGGCATTTGAGCTTCACCCGACATATTATCGCCACTAGGTAAGATCGACGGTACAGGCCTTACAGGGGCATGGCTATCGTTAGGTTCGACATCTGTTAAAGGGTCCGGTAGGGAAAGGGTTAAATGGTTAGTCTCTCTCTCCCCTTGCTTTACCCGAGTCAAATACCTTTGCATTAGGTTTGTGTATTTTTGAATCTTATCATAGGGGTTCAATCCTTTTCGGTTCAAAACATCCTTCATGGCCGTATCCAAATCATTTTCCGCTGTTTGTCTGATATCTTCAGGACCCTGCATTTGTTTTTTAAGTCTATCCAACTCTTGTTGAGGCACCAAGTACATTTTAGTGGCCATCACACCCACGTGTTCAACCACCACGTCTGGCCGCAATAAGGCTGGTGATGAAGGGCACGGCTATACTGAGTAAAGGTAGAAGAAAACCCCCAGACTGTTGTATACTATGTCTTTTCTTTTGAAGACTGGCCCTTTTATTGGCAAAGAGTTTGATCGCTGTCTTTTGTCTCCTTAATTTTTTCAATTGGTTCAGGGTGAGTGGAATGCGTCCTTTGAGAAGATTCAAAGCAATCTCACATAGGGCTAATATGAGATCTGAAGAACAGCGACCCAAGATGGCCTTCCGTTCTTTAGCTGTAGAACCTACTAGCCTTCTCAAGAGGGGGAGGTTTCTTTTTAAACGCAGAGACATAGCGTTTACTTTTTAGGAAGGTATGCAGCAGGCCTCTCCCCCGGAAACAGCCCTGTACGTAGCCTAAGGTGTTCTGGAGTATTTGCTTTTAAATCCACGATTAAATAAGAAAATGGCTCTTTGGTAGCGTTCTCATAGCTCTCCATAAAGTATGATTTCCGTCCAGGGTACATCTGCTGAGCTAGAGTGCTAATTTGCAGTTTGTCTCTAGGATTTTTAAACAATACCATGTAGTTGGCATTCAAGCTAATGGTCCGACTATTTTTACCTTGGTGAAACACATTCTGGACCAAGTAAAGCACGGACAGGTTTCTATGATGAGTATATTGGGTAAAAGCTCGTGCAATTTCAGGGTGTTCGCTACCAGCAAATAGCATATCGTCCAAAACCAGCAGATTATTTACATGTGGGGGGAGAAGTTCATCATCAGACAGAGAATCGGGTATTCCTTCAACAAACTTGATTTTTATTGTCTTCAATAATTCATCATACAGAGGTTGGTAACATGAATAACACCATACAATATTGTCAGGCTTTTGAGATAACACATGTTCAGAATTCTCTAAAATACTTTTTACAAAAAAAGTTTTGCCACTGTTTGAAGGGCCGGCAATTAATGCTGAAAAAGGCAATTGTAGCCGGGGGTCAAAACCCTCGACAGCAGTCATAATATCTTAAGCTTTAAGACACACTGGGGCTTGTAGCATAAGTCAGTAGCCAAAGGGCAATGTGGTACCGTCAGGCAATAGCTGTCTCTTGTCATAGACTACCCTGAATCTTTTAGTGAGTGGTGCGTTTCTTAGATGGAACCCCTTTTTATCCCTCACTATTTTGTTGTAGGAGCTCAAAATCTCCAAGTCACTATTCTTGTCCTTTACGAACCCCTCGACCAAGCGCGTGATTGATTCCAAGTTTACACGCGGTGCATTTTCATAGTTTTGAGTCACGCCTTTGGCTTTCAACACCACGTGATTGGCTTTAGTCCTAAAAGCATAGCTTTTTGGACCACATGAGGACCATTCTGTAATATGGTCACCCTCTTCGAGTTCACTCGTTAAACCCCCAAGATAGTTGCTAAGTGGGGGGGTCCAATCCCCCGGTTTGCTTACATAGACCACAGAGTCTGTGTCGTGGTAAAGAACCCGCCTCTGAAGCTGTTCCATGAGGGTGTACAGTTCAAGGCGGCCATAGGCTGTGGTAAATGCTGCAAGAAACACATTTACATTACCCGGGGGTAGAACCCACTTTTGGTGGCGCCTCCATTGCACCAAGGCAATGTCTTGACTCAAGAAGGAAAAATGTGAAATTTCGTATTGGTCCGAAAAAACAAATTCCAAAAATTCTTCGGGGTCTTTAATGATCGAAGTTGTTAGCATATTGCATCTCTGCGCTAATTTCCCCCAAAGGGAGTTCAAGTACAATTTCGACACATTTCTTTTGGTTTTGTTGACCTCTATTCTGTCAGGGTCAAGAAGTATGCCTTCTCTGTCATGGTAGTCTTGAATGTACTGGTCTTTACTTTCTTGATCTGTGACCGATGCAGGATAGCCTGAAGCCATCTGCTTGCATCTCAAGAAGGTTTTGATGTACTCTTTAAAAAGTGTGTCTGATTTCCTGGAAAAGTTCCACACTTCAAAGATTTTGGCCACACGATACCCCTTCTCTAAAGCCTTAGAGAATTCTACAGTGACCCATACACCGGTCAGGGCTCTTTCTTGATCTGTGTGATCACAGGGGTTTTCCTGGTTGTGGTTTTCACAGCATGTGCGACAAAGGGGAAAGAAAAGTTTTCCTTTAGGACCCTTGTAAGGCAACACAGGTATAAACAGCCCCCTAGGAGGGTAGACAGTCGCTTTGATTAAACCAAAATAATTTTGGGGTTCGTCAAAGTCGCTGTGAATAATTTCAGGATGCCCTATAGGATAGAATGAGGAACTCATTACATGAGGATATAGGGATGTAAAATCTACATAGCCTATTGTCTCGTCGGGTTGAGCTACATAACGCAATGTCAAAGCATTGGTCCGGCCTCCAAACAAGGCCTGTCGCGGTTCCAGGGGCTCTGGAGGGTCATAATGGGTAAGGAAGGCCTTAACACTAGGATCTGCCTTTTTGAGGGCTGTCCATTCGTGCTCCCACAAAACCACAACTTTTAACCCGTAAGTAGCCTTTAAAGAATTCAGTTTGTCTTGAAACTCTTGGTACATTTCCCCAAAAGTCTTTTGGGTTAGGACACACAAGGTGTGGGGGACAAAGCATAATTTACAACCGTGGAAGAAACAACCGTTGTACTCATACACTGTCTCAACCCCGTCAATCTGTGTGTATCCATCTACATGGTAAGGCCCAAAAGCCTTCTCCCCCCGATTCAAAGCATGTTGGATAAAAATATCTTTATCCTGGGCCAAGTACTCCAACCATTGAATGGAACCACTAGAGTAGGCCTTGAATTGGCGTCGGTAGTTGTCTGGCGATGGGATAGCTATAGATTCAGGAGTTAGATAGTGTGTACGATAGGTTTTCATGCACGCTGATGCAATAGTTGTACAGCTCCAGGGGTCAATGCCCGCATCTTTGATTACCTCTTCTCTGAATCTGAGGCATCCTTCACGAAGTATAACAACGTCATTGTCACAGTATGATTCCATCTCTTTATGGAAATCAAAAGTGCCATGTCTTACGGTCTCGTACCATGTCATGAATCTCTCACGCTCTTTGGGAGACATTTGATCACACCCGTACATTTCGGGGGCTGGATAAGATCCTATATAATGTAGATTCTCCTCAGATGTGAAGAAATGAGGGAAATAGCCTTTGACAGAGTTTTCAAAACCCAAGGCCTCTGGCATTTGAGCCAATCTCATGGGTAAGAAGCTTAAGCTGTCAATGTATCTCTGTTTGAAGGCGGGGTCAACAAAGCATAATATTTTACTCCCTTGAGCTATGACACTGGGTGCCACGCCTTGCTGTATCAAAGGGTTCAGAAGCAGATAGGAGTCATAGGCCCTAGCATTGTGAGCTATAAACGTGAAGTTTCTGTACTGGGCTTTTCTAAAATGTTTTAGAAAGAGTCGGGCACAATCGGGTCCCTCGGCCGACCATTTTTCACCCTTGAAAGTCATGGTTGACACAAAAATAGGCAAATGAACCCCTGATTGCTGAGTTGTCTCAAAATCATAAAACACATATTTCTCTGTATGTTCATCTTCAGCCAAGGGCTGAATGTAACACTCATGTGTTACTTCTTGAACCGCTTCCGCGTCTCTGCTTTTCAAAGGACCTTTACAGATTGGGCAGTGTATAATTCCACAAACATGAGGTTTAGGGCTATCTATTTTAAGGTTGTAATTGCAATGACATTTTGGACATTTCTTGTTAATGTCACAACTGCTTACAGATTTACATGCCTTGGGATGCCATGTTTCAGTTTTGTGTTTTTCGTAACAGTAGGCCGAACGACATGTGCGGTGACAATCCGCACAGGGGGTCAAGTTTAGCGGCTGCATAGGGCAATGTTTATCCAGACATACTGAACAGTTGTAACGGCACGAGTGCCCCCCCATGCGTGTGTAGCCGGTATGACAGGCTGGACAGACATATGGCGCGCCTAAAAAGGCTGTGATGTTAGTTACGGCATAGTAATGCTCATTTTGCACATAAAAGTACATAGTCTTAGGATGTGGTTCGGGTATATTTTGGAACTTGAGGAGAGCGTCATTAGCCCTACTGTGGTACAAAACCACAATCTTGATGTTCAGAAAGTTTTCAAATTTGACTATGTCTGAGAAAGCCACAGCATCCTGTATACCGAGACCCACCGCAGTTTGTAGCTCGAGAGCTTTATGTAACGCGGCTTGATCCGTACATCCGGGGCTGAGTAAGTGGGCCAAACCTATGGCAAAACATAGCTTATTACCTGGATTGTGAACGTTTATGAGATAGGCCCTTTTATTGCTTATGATTTCGGACTGCATTAAACTCTCGAGCTTTCGTCTCTGACCCCCGCCCCCTTGTGGTTGGCGTACTAATTGTACTACAAGTTCGAGGGTCCTATCTGCTAGCACGTTTAAATTTGACTGTACAAGGCGTTCTAGCAGTTTAACAAATTGTTCAAGCTCTGCTTCACCATTCTGTAAAATAAGCGATACCTTGCTCTGTAGACTGTCTCCACAAATTTCCAACTGTAAGAGATCCCTAGGTTCGCTATAATCTCTGATCCTCGCTAACAGTTCATTCAAAGTGTCCATAAGCATTACGTAAAACACAGCATATTCCCGAATCTGACCCCCCCATGCGAAATTGAAAAACTGGCGAACCTCAATATTGTTGAATTTATTTCGACGCAAAACATGTACACTTCGATCAAGACCTCCCCCCTCCAGATTTACTAGGCAATTGTCCAACTGTTCAAAAACATCGTATTGGGTTTCAGACTCTTCGGACATTGGTGTTAAAGGCTGATTTATAGGTGTCTGGGGTGCCGAATTAAACCTAGCGCTCTCGTTCTGTACACTGATCTCAAGACCGCCCCCCTCCAGATTTGCTAGACATTTGTCCAACTGTTCAAAAACATCATATTGACTTTCAGACTCTTCGGACAATGTTGTTAAAGGCTGTCTTAGAGGTGTCTGTGGGGCCGAATTAAACCTAGGGCTCGCGTTAAGCTGGGTAATTAGAGATATGATGGTTTCGGGAATCTGTGTTAACATGTTTTCCTCGGAAGGCCCTGACTCATTCATACGTGTAATAATGTCTATGAGTTCGGAGGGAATCTGGGATAATAGATTTTCATCTATTGTCATTATGTCAATTACCCCCGAATCATTCATATGGTTAACTATATCTTGGAGCTCTGTAGGGATCCTGGCTAAGAGTGTTTCAATTGTCTCACTTTGGTCTATAGGGGGCGCCATCTGTCTAATTAAGGATGTGTGTGTGTGTGTGTGTGTGTTTACATGTGTGTTTTTTAACGGCGGTATTTGCTTGTTTTAGCCCTAATGTTTTTTAACATACGGGGTAGCTCGCTACGCCAGAATGACACATCCTGATTGTATTGATGCTCGAGTAGAATACACATGCGCCTCTGGAGTAGAGCCTTTCGTGATTTTAAACCCAGGGTAAACGCTTTGAAAAAACGTTCTTGGTCTATTTCAGAATCTGCTGTTTCCCCCACAGAATTGGCCGATTCAAGAAGGTTGGCAGCTTCACAGAACATCAAATCGTCTACCTCAGAAATGTCATTTAAATCTTTGACATCATCAGGTTTCGCTGGTGTCTTTGGAGCCTCCTCGGGGATGCTTGTCTGGGCATCCTCCGATGTTTGTGCGTTGTGTTCATAAGCCGGTGAGGAGTCTGAAATAAAAATAATACATACACAAATAGGTTATTAACCCTAAAATATGTTAAAAATGCCAAATACATTTCAGATATAAGCCTATATATTAACAATACATTAATTAAATACCTCGGCTTTTTTGACGAGGGCTGTTCTGAAGAAGCTCTGAAACCATGGGCTGATGTCTTTGTTCAACCTGTATTACAGCATCTGCAGGTCCGGTAGATGGGGAGCCTGAAAAAAAAAAAAAAAAACAGCATTAGGCCTTGTTTTAACATATTCCGGCATAAAAAAAATATATAAATATTAAAATAATAATATATATAAATAATAATATATAATTGATTCATACCTAGTCCTTGGAACGACGTCTCGTGAATATCGGCCAAGTAGAATTGTTCGGGTGAAGCGGAACTGTGGATCTGAGCACTAATTATCCTTTGGTGTTTAGAAATATGGGGGACAACGTTGTCCTGGCCAAGGGGAGTTGACCTGCCGTTTAAAGTCTCTGTTCGCTGCTTTTGGGTAAATACATCCTGGGAGTAGGGCAGAATTGTCTCGTAGTCATATGCTTCGCAGAAACCGTTCAGGCTCCATAGGGCATCGTTTAACCTTCTAGGCTTTAGGTCCTCTGTAAACATATAAAATAACTTTTAATATAAGATGCCCACACTTTTTGTTTTTAAGGTATAAATATTTTTATGTATGGAATTCTTGGAGCTTACTTACGTTGACAATTCAGGGCAGGCGTTTGTTTCGGAGCCCCATGGGATGATTCGAGCTCAGTTATACCTCGGAGTATCTGCGTGAATGCTTCAGAATCTATAAAACATTCGACAATATTAAAGCTATAATCACTTTAGCTAATATTGCCTTGTTATACGGTAAGCATACTGATCCTAATGATTGTTTAATATTTCTATAACATCCCACGCTTTTCAAACAATTCCCCACAACAATCAAATCTAATAAAGATTTATTTCAAGAACTCACCTTGCGATAGATCCATTAGACTGTTTTCCCCGATTATCTTTTTTAACGCTTCAGTCCGATAACGATTCTTGGAGTTTCTGGAGGTGCTGTTTGCATCGGAACTAAAACGCTGCTAACATTGCCCATGGTTTCTAGCGCTTTTGTACCCTACGACCTAGAGAAAAACCCCTGAATGATTTTTTTACATAGCATTTGGGGTTTGTCGTTTTTTTTGGGCTATACCCCCGCCCATGGTATATTTGACACATTTCAAACACATGGTATTGGGTGTGTCTAAACATTAGGATCCTTTTGGAGCTTCTAAAATCTCCGGGGTGCTAGCACCTAGATGCATGGGGGTGTGTTGTTCTCGACATCGCTGGGATGAATGACTTTTTAGCCCACCTAAAAAAAATAGTTTTATGAAAGGCCTTTAAGATTAGGAGTCGTAAGACACAATATTATTGTTGGGGGGTAGGCATCTGTTTTGCAGGCTAGTGTAAACCTTGGTTTCAAACGACCCACCAGGCATGCATGGGTATTTTTTTAACAAACAACCCGCCCCCCTTTTTCTGTTTTTGAAACACACACACACACACACACACACACAGCCACTACAGAAAACTCCCTCACGCACATGCGCGCGCACATGGCTTTTTCCGCAAGATTTTTCTCAGGGACAGACTGCGCTAAGAGTGAACAAACGCGAGAGTTCATAACGTGGTGAGATTCTGATTTTAAAACCATTTATTTCATTCAAAATATTTAGTACATACATTTTATATCGTTACATTCTTAAGGTATTTTACGATGCCTTTCTTACAGATCCTGGGAGCTTATGCAACCAACCGCAATTGTCCGTGTCGAGTTCACCCTCAAAAGGCAAGGCTCTCTTGCTATGTCCATCAACACATGGTAAGTTTTCACTCCAGGGGTAGATCCGCCGTCGGGCCTTTTGGTCTTGACTCTGTCTCAAGGAAAGCCTCGCCCAGCGCTTTAACTGTTCCCCATTTTGGAAGAGAATGTCCAGCTTATTCATAAGTGTTATGAAAATTGGATAATCCACCCATTTAAAACTAAACACAGGAATAAAAAAGTTTACATGTTTGCGGGCTCTGGAAGCTACCGGAGAATTGACAGACTTTGTAGCATTAGCCTTATCATAAAGGTCACAGGCTAAAATTGTCACTTTGTTGTCAGGGCTATAGTCCATTGAAGCAATTCTTAGAGCCTTGAGATCACTGCGGCCGCAGACCTGTTCTTCCAACGCATATCCTGGCACATTTGTAACACTTAGGACCTGTTCAATTTTACAAAGAGCCAGCCTGATGTTTAGCCATTCTCTCATCCCCAGAGCCGGGGGAAAACTCCCAGGTTTTGCAGGATAAAGGGGTTTGGGTCCACGGTCTGTGAATATCTTTACCGTAGAATCCTCCGGGTGGAATATGTAAGACATGTGGCCCTCACTCGTACCCAAAAATCCTTTAAAACATTCTGGAGCTTCACACAGAACTTCTTCAAGGCTTTGGTCACTGGGTTCATGACAAGCCGAGCATAACATCCCTAAAATTGGCATAGGTGTCATTTTTGTTTAATATTCAGGGGGGTTATCATGTACAGTCTTAAACAGGTATTGTTCAGCGGCTTTATAAGGGGCCTTAACCAACCCAAACCGTGAGAAACAGTAACAGGTTGACCTGACACATGGTCACTTACTCAACCCAGGGCATGCACCCTTCTACATGACATAGGGTCATAAATCATTACATAGGGTCATAAATCAGGCTTGGGTCATCAATCATTAACGGCCTGTCAAAGGGACCCTTACTCACCCCATAGCCCCCACCTAACCAGGCTTGTCTATCAGGCTTGGGTCATCAATCATTAACGGCCTGTCAAATGGACCCTTACTCACCCCATAGCCCCCACCTAACCAGGCTTGCCTGACCAGAAGACATGCACACGTCATCACTACATAGGGTTCACATAGAGTTCACATAGGGTCATCAATCAAAATTTTGACCCGTGACATCTACTTTATTCTCTCTGGTATTATTTCAATGTAATACCTACTGTAAATTGGACAGTGCAGTTAGATTAACAAAACTTACATTTTTCTGCCAATAGCATATATGCCTATGTCCTGGGAATGTTCTTGTTACTTACAACCTCTTGCTAATCACATTAGCCTACGTTAGCTCAACCGTCCCACGGGGGGGACCACTCCTGTAGAGGTTTTAAAAAAAAGATGGTTTCTAGTGACTCTTTGTGGATTTCTGTAACCCGATAAGAACCACATTCTCCTTCAATAATAACAAACGCAGACATGAGTTTTGACTTTTGAACCATACACAAACATTATTACATTTACTGTATATTCAGTAAATTCATAAGGTTTGCTCTTACATCATTAACACTTACCCCTATGTATAAGAAAGTGCAAGCAAACAAACTGCAACGAGGGAGGCCTTTGTTCAGCACTTTCAAAATGGACACTGACAGAAATTCAGATCGATCTTAGTTCAGAGGCATTAACTTTGCTCTTCTTAAGTCAGCACACACAGAGAGAGCGAGAGGGAGAGAAAGAGACACAGTTAGCCGACCATTTTAAGTATTTTATTAAGCCAATGTGGTTTAAAAAGGAAGGAAAATACAATCACTAGACCACTACAAGGGGCCATTCCGATATTATAAAACTGCATTTTTATAATTGCACTGTGATGCTAAAAGCAGCAGGGGTGTGCTTCAGGACCATGCGGACACCTCAGAATGGTGAAGTATGCTGTTTGGCGGTTTCAGCTGGATGAATTTAGGACCACATGGACACCCCAGAGCGTGTGAACAGGTTGTGTGAAGGCAAAGCTTCTGAAAGGCACAGACGGTGTTGCTGTCTGGAGCTGCTGTTTCTGTGTGTGTTGTTTCTCAGTTTCAACAGAAGTAATTTAACTTGGCTAGTCAGTTGTTGTACCATTAGAGCTAGCCAAAAGTTGACTAACATTAGCTAGCTAGCTCACTAATTTTAGCTTTTACTTTTGCCTCAATCACACTAGACCTGAATCAAACGATGAAACCAGTGGCTAAGCGATTGAAGACCGATATTCTGACATTCTTTGACAGCGCAATGTGAATATTTATTAGAGTCAGTATAGCAATATAATGTTATTGATCGGCTAATTTCCTAATTTTCACACTGACACAGTTTAAGAAGCTCAACAGGCCACACTGTCATGGTGCACAGTCAGTACACAGCACTATGCTCATCATGTCTTAGCAGGATCAGATGGTGACAGGTGTCCCTGTGGGGTCAGACAGCCAGGGAAGACCAGTCTACGCAGCTCAGGTGAATCTTGCAGTATATTATAACAATCAGTGAATGGATACAAAGTTCCATCTTGAGTTGATGGGTAGGCTACAGTCTAGGATCTGTCAATTATGGTCATTTACATTTTTTAACCATTGATTCTATTCTTGGATAATAAAATGTATAAATGTACACCAAGGGAATTCTTTGTCATGCCTCATCTGAGCAGGATCAGATGGTGATAGGTCTCAGCAGGGTCAGGCAACCAGGGAAGACCAGTCTGTGATGGAACTGAGGTGACATTTTGCAGATGCAACACTTTATTCCCTCTGTGTAGCAAACACTGGACAAGCCAGATGCTTCAAAGATTGAAACTATTTTAAAGCAGTCTGACAAACCTGACGTTGATTTCCAAACTGTATCAAAGGCTGATAGAGGCTTTTCCCGATGACACAAAACATGTCAAACAAAAATGTGAGGAAGACCTGGGAGACACTATTGATGATGAATGGATACAGATATGTTTGAATGCCCAGTCATGTTCATATCATCTCAGACATAAATTACTGCAGTTTAAGACCATCCATAGAACATACTTTATGCCAGTGAAACTGAATATCATGCACTCAGAAATGTAATTCCTTTGCTGGAGGTGTAAAACACAAAAGGGAACATATTTGCATGTTATGATCTTGTGAAGGCTGGCTGAAAAGAGTATGTTATTTTATCTCAGCATGTCTACAGATTCTCTGTTCTCCCTGTTTTTGTTTGTTTGGAAATGTTGATACTGGAGACTGTTATCTGAAAAAACTGTGTAACCTAGGATTTATAGCAGCTAAGAAATGCACTGCCATTAATTGTAAAGTTGGTTATCCTCCCACAATGGATGGAAGAAATGTCAAGTTATGTATTTGATTCATTAAAAGATGATGGGTATAGTGTGCAACTTTCATATGGAATACTATATGACAAAAGGGGTCTGTACTGAAAACATGAGATTTCTTTAGTCCAGCAGTTGCAAATAGTTACATTTTCTGTGCCTGTCTCAGTGGACTAATCCATTGAGGAGGCCGCGGGGATGACACGGTCCAGGAATACGGGGATTGTTGCTCAGATGCAAAAGGCATCTCTCCAGAATGCGCTCTCTCCCGTCATTTTCGTGGGTATTCATTATTTCATAACTTAATTGTATGCATTGTTTGTCTATCAATTGCCCATTACATTTATCACCAGTAGTAGCCTACATTAATTGTTAATTCCCATCATTTCTAATCTGCGATGTTTGTCAAATGGTTGCGGACATTTCTGTTAATGCATTGCACCCTTGATCACTAGGATCCACTTTTATAGATAATCTACTGACACACATTGTGCAAACAAACCAATCCTTGCAATATCAATTAGAATTACATGTCTATTGCTGAACTTTTTGTTGACAAAATGATAACTGAACGGGAAGAGTCACTGACAAACATGGTTACAGACCCAACAACATGGTAGGCCTTTAGTATCCCCTCCTCATATAGAAAAGCATGAGCTAATAATAATACACAAGGGAAGCAAAACAATGAAATACATAATTCCAACATTGCCTAAAATGATGATTAAGATACTAATGAGAACTATATTAGCAATATAACCTATGAGATGTACAAACAATGACAAACAATGACATGTACAAACAATGACATGTACATGTCCCTGTACACCAAGTCAGAACTGTTGGATAAATAACGGGGGGATATAAGCAGAAAATTAAATATTCAATGACATTTCAGGGACCAAACTTACGGTGAGACATGGGCTACTACTTAACAGTTTACTACACAACATACATGTAGTATTGCTTTCTTAGCTACACAATACATATCCTGGCATATAGCAGCATACAATACATTGTTGGACTCAACATTGTTGTGCTGTGCTCACATGAACAGGAAGGTGGCGCGGGGTTTTTTCTTGTGGGCAAACTTTGTCATCAACCTTTGTCATCAAAGTCTGGCACTCTCTGGAGTTATGGTTCTTTCAAGACAACTGGGAACAAAAAAAAAAATTATCATGACGTCAGTAATCTTCAAGTCAAAGCTTTAGAAAGAGGACATAGTTCCCAACTTGAAATTCTGAGTTGGATGACCGTTCAAAACGTATTTTCCCAGTCGGAGCATGTTTTCCTCCGAGTACCAAGTTGTCTTGAACTCACTGAAGTCAGACGTTGGAAGTTTCCAAGTTCCGAGTTGTTTTGAATGTGGCAGGAGTCATGCTGGATTGATAGAGTGGCCAACGTATTCAACCCTTTCTGGCCCATGGTGTTGCGTGTGAATTATTCCTTCAAGCTTGGAAAAGAGACCCTTTCAGACAGATGTTTTACATTTTTAGACTTGGACCACACACCCTCTCCACCGAAGAGCAAGCAAAATAGTGATTGCTTTGCAACTCTTGCAGTTAGCCACTGATTCCTTCCATACCAATCATTGTTGAATTTAGGATTTTGTACAATTTTATGTCCAATGGCCAATGAGCAGCGTTACATTTAATCTATAATTTCTCTTCATATTACAAGGATAGAAAAGGATTTGCCAATAGATTGTCGACATAATTAATGATGATGACTGTTTGTCTAGCTAGCTAGCTTGCGTGCTAAGATTTTCAAAGTATGACGTTGACATGATCAGTCCAATCAAAGCTACAGTAGATATAATGTCCTTTTATCTGTGGCCAATGACCTTGAGCCTTCTTGGACGAGCACTTCTAATGTAAATCTATAGCAGAACCCAAGGGGGCTTGAACTGCCAAGCTCTCATGGTCGATTCTGTGGTGATATAGTGTCGCCATGAGTGACAGAACCCTGAGCCAATCATAGCGCAACTAGAGCAGATTACCAATGCCTAC
Organism: Oncorhynchus kisutch; assembly: GCF_002021735.2. Lineage (NCBI taxonomy): Eukaryota > Metazoa > Chordata > Actinopteri > Salmoniformes > Salmonidae > Oncorhynchus > Oncorhynchus kisutch. The sequence goes on along the minus strand of NC_034190.2, from coordinate 41,881,234 downwards.
ACTCTGAGCTTTCTCTGGCTGCCCCTCCAACACAGAAACCATTGATCACTGAAACACCTGCATTTTGAAGCAGCCTTACTCAAGAAAGCAAGAGACCATGTTTGTATGCAGATTTTTTTTATTTTATACATTGTTTGATACATACCTTGATACAAACTGATACATACCTTGAATTAATCTCAAAATAACATGCAGGGTCGCCACTGATTGAGACACAGCCTACAAACGTTAATGGAAAAGGTGAACAGTGGATCGCATAGAGCAAAATACCGGTAGTTTATCTAGCCTATTCACTATGGTGAAGTGGGTCCAATCCTAACTTGTAGGCCTATTTGCTATTTCATGAGTATGAAACCATCATACCCAGAAAATATGAGGAATTTATTATGCAATGATTATGGAAATGAAATAATCTTATTTTAGAACGCAAAGAAAATAGATTTTCGCTCTTCTCACTAAGAGCAAATGATTGCATCTTGTTATATTTAGCTACCTCTTTTGTTATGATATGTCATGATATGTTCCCCATTTGCACAAGACTACTAGGCTACCTTTGCCTTCTTGTAAATGCAATAGAAACTGTGTGTACATATGGTCTAACGTTTGCGGGAAGATTAACGCATTCTCAAGTCAAGTTCAGTTTTTATAAATGCCAACTTTTGCGTCAAAACTGGCGCGCGCATGTTTTGGGGCATATTTTGTGCGCACACAATGTTTATAAATGTGGCCCAATGTAATCTAACCAGTTGGAGGACGACCTGCACAACCTTGGACCTGGCCACATCTGCCCGGGACCTGGCCCAGAATAGGACGGCATGGGGATCTATTTGTCGAGGTGCTATTGTTCCAAGGAGCAAGTGACTAACTTTGCACTGGGACTTTGTAGACTTTTTAGTATGGATTTTAATTGAGACCTCCTTGCTTTCTCAGTTTTATGGTTTTTGTGCAAGTACCTGCTGAAATCTATAATTAAATTACAGTTGAAGTCGGAAGTTTACATACACTTAGTTTGGAATCATTAAAAATAGTTTTTCAACCACTCCACAAATTTCTTGTTCAACTATAGTTTTGGTAAGTTGGTAAGGACATCTACTTTGTGCATGACACAATTTTTCCAACAATTGTTTACAGATTATGCACTTATAATTCACTGTATCACAATTCCAGTGGGTCAGAAGTTTACATACACTAAATTGACTGTGCCTTTAAACAGCTTGGAAAATTCCAGAAAATGATGTCATGGCTTTAGAAGCTTCTGATAGCCTAACTGACATAATTTCAGTCAATTGGAGGTGTACCTGTGGATGTATTTCAAGGCCTACCTTCAAACGCAGTGCCTCTTTGCTTGACATCATGGGGAAATCAAAAAAAATCCGCCAAAACCTCAGAAAAATAATTGTAGACCTCCACAATTCTGGTTCATCATTGGGAGCCATTTCCAAATGCATGAAGGTACCATGTTCATCTGCACAAACAATAGTACGCAAGTATAAACACCATGGGACCACGCAGCCGCCATACCGCTCTGTCTCCTAGAGATGAACGTACTTTGGTGCGAAAAGTGAAAATCAATCCCAGAACAACAGCAAAGTACCTTGTGAAGATGCTGGAGAAAACAGGTACAAAAGTATCTCTATCCACAGTAAAAACGAGTCCTATATCGACATAACCTGAAAGGCCGCTCAGCAAGGAAGAAGCCACTGCTCCAAAACCGCCATAAAAAAGCCAGAATACGGTTAGCAACTGCACATGGGAACAACGATGGTACTTTTTGGAGAAATGTCCTCTGATCTGATGAAACAAAAATAGAGCTGTTTGGCCATAATGACCATGTTTGGAGGAAAAAGGGGGAGGCTTGCAAGCCGAAGAACACCATCCCAACCGTGAAGCACGGGGATGGCAGTATCATGTTGTGGGGGTGCTTTGCTGCAGGAGGGACTGGTGCACTTCACAAAATAGATGGCTTCATGAGGGAGGAAAATTATGTGGATATATTGAAGCAACATCTCAAGACATCAGTCAGGAAGTTAAAGCTTGGTCGCAAATGGATCTTCCAAATGGACAATGACCCCAGGCATACTTGCAAAGTTGTGACAAAATGGCTTAAGGACAACAAAGTCAAGGTATTGGAGTGGCCATCACAAAGCCCTGACCTCAATCCTATAGAACATTTGTGGGCAGATCTGAAAAAGCGTGTGTGAGCAAGCAGGCCTACAAACCTGACTCAGTTACACCTGCTCTGTCAGGAGGAATGGGACCAAATTCACCCAACTTATTGTGGGAAGTTTGTGGAAGGCTACCTTTAAACTTTTGACCCAAGTTAAACAATTTAAAGGCAATGCTACCAAATACTCATTGAGTGTATGTAAACTTCTGACCCACTGGGAATGTGATGAAATTAATAAAAGATTAAATAAATAATTCTCTACTATTATTCTGACATTTCACATTCTTAAAATAAAGTAGTGTAAATGTATTTGGCTAAGGTGTATGTAAACTTCCGACTTTGCTTATAAATTCACCTGAATTATATTAAGGAAATCCAGAACACAATTGAACAATTCCTTTAAACATGATCAAAAAGTCCAGGCAAAATAAACATTCACAATAATGTAGTGCTTTTTATTTAAAAACAAACAAAAAAAACCCAAATAGAATATAAAACAAAAAGTAAAAACCAACAGCATTTTCATGACTTTAGAATCATAATTACAAACTTTTAACGAGTGGAAGAAGTTGACAAACTGTACACATCACAAAATGTCTGCCAGTCTGCCCATTTACAATGCTTGCATCTTATTTTGTGATTGTCTAAAAATAACTAAACAAATCACACAAAACACACAAATAGCCTACAAGCACAAGCATCATATTTATGACTGCTATCACAAAAAACAGAACCAAAAAGGAAGAACATATTTAGCTGACAGTTATACTTTTGTTTCTGTCATCTTTCATAATATCATAACATTTTTATGTTGGTTTGTTTTTTAGTGTTCAACACTTTGCAGCAAAAACAAGGAGCATATTTTCTCCTCAAAAGTAAAATTATTGATATTAATTATTACAGCGACAGATGTCATTTCAGTCACTTATGTCCCAATGCCTTTTATGAAGTTCGTTTGACATTCTTCTCGCTCATGCAGTACATAGATGAATTTCATTTTTAGGGAACAAAAGTTCAGTTAAAATTCTTATGTCATTCATTTAGGACAGTTGTGGTACATTTTACTGGACAAAAACACCTCTTCTTTCTCCTTCAAGCTTAAGTGTCTCGATTATAGTAATACAAATGGCAGACAATCATTATAATAATACATATGGGTCTGAGTTCTGTACAATACAATAATACACAAAATCTGTTATCAAGATATTGCTTTTGGAGACACTTCTCACATAATCCCAGTCTGTATATACATAACTTGGCACTGTACAACTTTCTGTCCTCTTTCTGTCAGTTTCTTTACTCTCTCGGTCTGTCAGTCCATCTTGATAGGACATTTCGGTCAAAGTCCCATTTTAAACAGAAGTGTTTGGAAAAAAGAAATCTCATCAAATCACACAAATTATTTAAAAGTATTCTCCATGGCAACCAGAACACATTTGAAGAATAAAATGTACAGCTAGAATTCCTCCCTCCCAACAAATACCCCTCACAGAATATATGAAAATATGACCATCACGATACATTTTATGTTTCCATAATTTCCCATAAAATGTTAATTGCCATCAAGCCCTTAATTTTTTTCCTTTTTTCTTCAAGAATTCTGGCAGATTACTGACACATAAATGTGCATACACAATACGCACACACTCACGCAAGGCAGTCAGGGATCACGGCGCTCTAAGGCATTACAGTAAGAGCCAGTGTTCCGCCACCTGACTTAGTTAAGCTGGTGAATCAGGTACTTCAGAAAGAGGGGTGAAGTGGACTGCCTCACAAACCAAACAAGACACTTGACTGACCAAAAGCGCACACTCCATCTTCCCAAAGACCACCAGCCATTCTCCCGTCCTTCCTTCTCTGTTCCTATATATATATATTATATATATAATATATATATATATATAAGATAATATACTTATTAAGTTGCTTTTCAGACTGGATCATCCAATACTGTGTTAGTGTGTCTCGTTGATACATTATAGAGCGCCAACAATATCCATGGTACCAAAGTGCAGTTGACCAACCTCGTTCCTGCTGCTTCTCTCCTAGTTCATCGTCAACAGTGTATGCTTACTGTACACTGCATAGCCTCTGAGGATAGTCCTGGTACATTAACCCTACGTTTAGTTTGTCATCACCACTTAGTCCCACTAGGGTGCGCCAGTCTCCAGTGTTCTGATTCCCATTTGATGTTGTTAAAAAAATTGAGTCTGTGGCTGCATGCCACAGCCGTGTTCAGTACCACTTTGTTCCTTTATTTTGCTCATCAAAAATAATTGACTCAAGGTTGCACTGATGAGCCATGTATGGATAATGTGACACCTATGTAATTGTCTCTCTGTAACAGGGCTGTCTTTGATGAATATATGTTCAATGCGCATTTTTAAGTGCATGGGGTACATTTTCCTATGTAAAAAAATTAAAAATAAAATATGCATTTGCATCGTACTTCAATAAGTCTGGGTCCACCCTCCTGAGAAGTCCTTGGGTCCCCTACAAAACTGTTATCAATGAACACGACTGCTGAGTGCACTGCTTCAAACCATTTATTTGTTGAGTTGTTTCATCACTTGAGATGAAAGGTTGGGGAAGAGGGGACACCACCTGAAGGGGCGCCAAGAGAAGGGGACCAACCTTTTCACTTTGTGGTGACCTTCTCTTTGTAGATGTCGTCTTCCCTCTTTCCATTTCCCCCCCACCTCTCCCAAGTAAATGAAAGGGGAATGTGCTTGCCAGGTAAGTGGCAACATCATTTTCTACCCACAAAGTCTCCGAATCCAAGTGTCCGTCTACGTAATCGCCGTCCTGACCCCTCCTCTAGAAGATAAGTGACATCTATGGCTGTTGGAAGAAGAGAGAGAAGTTACCAAACACCAATGACACATTCAGTTAACTGTCTGATATTTCCCCTTCATCAACTCAACAGTTTCCATTCTTCATCAAACCACCCCTCTGTCATAATTCCCGTTTCCTCATTGCCTGCTCACCGTTCTTATTGGGTGTTCTGTGTAGCAGATCCAGCAGAATCTTGTTTAGCCGATCCCTTTGCGCCTCCCTCCTGCCCAGTCCGGAGTGATGGAGGGGTGAGGAAGACATGGAGGGGAGGAGCTCCAGCACGTCAACTCCTCTCTCTGCTGTACCTTCCTCCAGCTCCCTATGCTCCTCTACCTCCTGCCCCGCCTCCTCCTCTTCTCCATCCCTTGGCCCATCTGGTCGCGTGGGTTGGGCAGCGGTAGGGAGTGCGGGTTCTTCATGGGCAGTGTCCATGTCCCCCTCCACCACTCTTCGGTTGTCACTCTCCGGACGGAAGTCGTCACCCTGGTCGCATGTGGAAGCGTCGTCCTCACAGGCCCCTCCAACTCCTTTGGGCCGCTCGCTCTTCCAGGCCGAACGCCCCCCGTTCCTCTTGTAGTTGTCAGGAACGTAGTGCGGCTGTGGCGAGGTTGGAAAGGAATAAAGGCTCTTTAATTTGACTTACAAGTTGCTCATACAGGACTTCATTTTTGGGATTATTAACAATTTGTTTTACTAACTGTGTATAAAGCTGGACCCCAATCTTCTCTCTTAGGATAACTAACGGTTTGCAACAACACCCACGAAAAGAACGGTGGGCACATATCAGTCGTCACTGGTGCCCAATCAACCTCTTTGACAAAACAACTTTGATACACTTCTCTAATTGCACTCAATTCAAGCCCATAACGGAACCTTATATCAATACTACCTCATCAAACTAGCCTCACTAAAACTACATACGGACACTTCAATACAAACAACCCCCACCCCTCCTCTTGGACCCTCTTACTGAGAAGTCTCTCTTGGGGGCCAGCCTCTTGGGGAAGTGGTTGAAGGCGTAGGGCTTAGTGCACACGGGGAAGCGGTTGCGGTGGATCTTGTAGAAGAGGTGCGCCGACTTGTCCAGGCGGTAGTCGCAGATGTACACGTCCTGCTCCTTCACTCCTTTCGGCCGTCCTGAGAAAAAAACAAACGCACCACAGGTCAGGTTAGGTAATTATGTGTGTTGGCTCAGTGTGTTTGTTTTGAACTCCCTTACAAAGTGTGTGTGTGTGTGTGTGCGTGCGTGAGTCTCACCTTTGCAGTAGGTGTAGAGATCGAGGACGCAGCAGGTCCCGACCACGGCCTCCAGAGGGATGATCTCGTAGAGTGGCACACGGAACAGCTCGTTGTGGTAGAAGCGGCGCGAGGGCGAGTGGTGCGTCTCGTGGGGCCTGAAGTAATGATGGCCAAAGGCAAACCTCTCACCCCTACAGGGTACCCACACAAGGAGACAAGAGCGTGTCAGAGGCAAAAATACAGCAATGAAATCGCTGAAGTTGCTCAGCGCTGGCTCAATGGGGCGTTCCCTTTTCCCCCTCCCTTACTTTTCACTCTTCCAGAGTTTCTCGATGCGGAAGATGTCTAGCTTGTCTCTGTTGACATGGGACAGGAGACGGTAGGACTGCCTGACTGGCTGGCCCTCTGGGGTGCGTCTGCTGTCCCTCATCAGGTACACACAGTCACCTGGTCAGACAGGTTACATAACATTATCATGATTTTTATTTATACATTTTTGTTTTTTTAAATTACCCTTTTATCTCCCCAATTTCGGGATTACGATCTTGTCTCATCGCTGCAACTCCCCAACGGGCTCGGGAAAGGTTGAGTCATGCGTCCTCTGAAACATGACCGACCAAGCCGCACTTCTTAACACTCGCTCGCTTTACCTGGAAGCCAGCTGCACCAATGTGTCGAAGGAAACACTGTTCAACTGACGACCGAAGTTAGCCTGCAGGCCCCCGGCCCGCCACAAGGAGTCGCTAGAGCGCGATGGGCCAAGTAAAGCCCCCCCCGGGCCAAAGCCTCGCCAAACACGTACGACGCTGGGTCACGGCCGGTTGTGATGCAGTCTGGGATCGAACCCCAGGCTGTAGTGATGCCGCAACACTGTGATATAGAGACTTATAGAGTGCTGCACAACTCGGGAAGCCGGTACAAGGAACATTTATCACACCCCAAGTTGCTACACAACAATTATTCCACGTGGCAAGCTGTGCAACTGACACAAAAACTCACTACAACATTGATGTGGCCTCATACATGGGGTTACGTCCGAAATGGCATGCTATTACCTATATAATGCACTACTTTTGACCAGAGCCCTATACTTCTGAGCAGAGCCCTGTTCAAAAGTAGTGCACTATATAGGGCATAGGGTGCCATGGTTATAGTCCCCTTCCATACCTTGGTGCAGCAGCAGTTCGTCTCGCAGCAGACAGATGTAGTAGATTGAGCCAGACTGGGCGTAGCTGGGCTGGGGCAGCATTGGCACCTCCTGGAGCACCAATGGGACAGGATATGACATCAGATCAAACAAGAAGATGAAACTAAAGACAAAGCATTCCTTTGAAATAACCACCTGTAAGGAGTGGAGTATCTGAAACAACAATGGCTATATATACCCATTGATTCTTGAAGAATATAACTTCTGAAATGCCTTATGAGCTTAGTTCAACTGTCATTCCCTATCAGAAACCAAAATATAAGATTTTCTTACTCCATTGTTGGTAAGCAATGTAATTGTAAACAAATACGGTGTAGCCTCAAAACATGGTTAAAACTGTACATTTGATATCATGGATGGTCAGTCCTTGAATCCATAGCTCTGTGTATACATTTGAGATTGGTTGTACACCCCCATCCCTCCACTGTTTTCCAAATCAGTGGCAGGGTGACGCTTTGTTAGTTTCAACTGCATATTTGCCCCTTTATTTACACTTTCTGTAAAGTGTGTTGTGACTGTTAAATGCACTTTTAAAAAAAAGTGATTTGATTATCTTAGTTTTGGGATGTGCATATCACCTTTTTTGTCACTGACTGAACACATCTCTCATGGGCTGTTTCACAATATGCATTCTACCATGCTACGAGCACGCAAATTGATGCACAGGAGGGTAGGAGAATGAGTTCCAAATCAAAGTTTGCGGCGCAAAAGTTTATTGAAATGAATGGCGGACATTATTTGAGCTCAAGAGGAGAAAATAAACTCAGACTTTGGAATGAAATGTTGCCCATTCACATCTCATATGTTGCCTGATTGCAATATTTTATCTTGATACATTAATAAATACATACAGTACTCATTTTGGCATGTTTACCTGCCTACAATACCCACTTTAGTGTGTGTAGATCGCAAGCCCATTGTAAGTCAATAGAGCAAACTGGATAGCTAGCTAGCCACAAAGAATTGGTAACTAGCTAACCATGAAGAACTGACAGTCATCTACCTTGCATAACATTATTTTTAGGTAGTTTTTGCCTGTTAAACTAGCTGGCTAGTGCAGGTTATTACGTTCAGTGAATGGGGGAGGTGAAGCGTGACATAATACAGTAGGGGGAGTGCGAGTGCTTCTCAAATGTAATATTTTATCCACACTCGTCCTCACAAGAACGCACTCAAGAGAGCGTCCACAAAGAATGCACTCGGAACATGAGTGTGGAGAATAGTAGTACGCATATTGAGAAACACCCATCGTCTGATAACCCACCTGTGACCTTCCAGTTTCTTTGAGGGGTTGGAATGGAAATAATTTTCCAATTGTTTCGTTCTGAATAATTTCGTTTCATTCCACTGTTCTGACCAGCAAAATAAAGTTAGAACCGGTTTGAACACAAAAATAAACTTACGGTTTATATCATTCCTTTCTGTTCCTTTTTAAACCAAATCATATATATTTTTCAAACATTTAGCTCGACATTGAATTACTTCACCAATCAGTGCAGATAGCGCAGCTTGCTATGGAGTGAGAAAGCTATAGCTGTTAACACACATTGGACAGACAAGGGTGGGGAGCAAGAAAGGGTGGAGGAAGAGGCTTGGCTTGAAGTGCTGGGCATCTTGTTATGACTTGCATTATCTGAATCAGGCCTCTCAGAATTATACCTACGCAGGAGTGGCTTTTATGAAGGAACTTTGAATGTCTTTGGCCTTCCGAGAGTTGGCTTAATTGTTGGACCAGAGCTAGTTAGCTAGCTAACGTGTGTGTGCAGAGAGGCACCAGAAAAAAAAACATATCTTACCTTTTTGTAGTTAATAAATCCAATGTGAAATGTGATAACTATAGTATCCTTAACTATCATTGAAAAGGTTAATCTCTAATTAAAAATGTCTCTCCCTAATTTCAGAATCACGCTTGTAACGTCAGTAGGCTACAGTAGTCTATGCTCCGGCGAGGGAGGGGCAGGTAGCCTACACACACACACAGTAGCAAAGATTTTTTGCTGGCAGCAGACACTGGAATACGTTTCTGAGTGACATAGTGAGGACTTTGCATAGGTGCTTTGTTTCATTTTTGGTGGGACTGGAAAATGCCCGGAACGTAAAATAACATTATTAACCAGATCCCATGCTTTTAAAATAACGGTTATGTTCCGGAATAGTATAGATCGCTTTCGTTCCCAGTTCTGATTCTGCCCCCCACCTCCTCCAAACATTTTAGTTTTCTGTTCTGTTCCCTGAACCGGTTCCAACTTCTGGTTCCTATAGACCATGGGGTGTGATTGAGATTAGGTTAAGGGGGACAACACTCACCCTGTCCACAGGTCGGGGGTCGCACTGCTCACACAGGTAGTGTTCCACCTCCGCCTCCAGCCGCATGCAGTCAAAGTGCTGCCACACCTGAGAGACAGACGCATCACCGTTTACCCTGACACTACAATCACAGCCAAAACTAACGCTAACAATATATTAGACTACCACACTTAGTCATCTTTCCCACAATCAACTCGTGCTCTCAAAAACATTGCTTCCGTGACAGGAACACTCACCAGTCACTCTGAATCAACAGGCAGGTATTTGGAATCCAAACTGTACATTGCCTCATGGATTCAGTAAGGAACTGATATTCAGTTATATCCATATTCAGTTAGGCTAACATTCAACAACAGGTTGAATTCGGAGCCTGCAATGTTAGGCTGTGTCCCACGCTCTCTCACCATGCACTTCTCACACTGGATCATCAGGCCCTCGTCCTTGTACATGCCGCAGATGCAGCGGATGATGTCATCGTCCTTGTCGTGAGAGCCCGGCCAGCCCCCTCCGTGGTGGTGGTGATGATGGGCGTGGTCTCGCTCCAGCGAATCCGAACTGTCCGCTTCGCTGGCTGTTTCTCCGACAATTTCGTCAATCTGGACAGCGGCTTCGTGGCGCGCACCGTAGTAGGCCTTCCTCAGCCGGCACACGTCCCTCCCTACTGACGACTTCCGCCCGTAGTATTTCTGCTAGGATGGAGGGAGCATAGGGCAATGACGTTGAGAATTTGGAAAATACAGTTTGTGTTTTGTAAAGCGAAGCTTACGCCACAGCAACCTAAACAAGTTCGACCAGGCTTCCAGAATCCCACTTAGAATTCTAAACCCCTACAAAATGATACATTTTCAGACAGATAGCAACAATGGCAAGAAGCTGCCATGTGGGGAATCGTGGCTCGTTTCAGCTGGTTGTTTCTTGTTATTGATACCGTGTCTTCTTTTGAGGCGTTTTGACTCATCACGTCTATGCTAATATGGCAAAAATTTGGTAGCTAGCTAACCACCAACTGTAATGGTGTATTTGGGAGACAAGTGCTCATTGTACAAATGTATGTATATTTTCAATAATGATTTGGAGAGGAAATATAGTTGACTAACCTTCAAACGATTTGAGTGGCACTCACACAGCCTCCACACAACACAAATGTAAATAAGAGTCCTCTGTGTGTAGGTGTGTGTGTAAAAGAGTCCTCTGTGTGTAGGTGTGTGTGTAAAGGAACAGTGGCTGTGTATATCCAATAAGGAGTAGGGTTGAGGGATACCCACCTCTGCATTGCGGAACACTTTGAGCATGTCAGTGTCAAATGCCTCCACGGTCTTGTAGTGCCCTGTGGTGATTTGCTTCTCAATGGTACTCAGGTCCAGCGGGTCTGACACCTTCTCATAGTACTGCGTGTTCCTGGGGTCACACACACACACACACACACACACACAGTCATGGGGTGAGAGTCAAAACTGTGCCTCTTGTCTCATGAATCAAAACATGATCGTAATGGTCGCAAGAAGCGATAAGAACACTGAGGGTGTTGGATAACACACAAAGCGTTGCACAACACACCTACATACAGTAAACATTGGTGAAAGAGCTAGCATGCACACACAAACAAACAAGCAAAAACATACCGCTTTCTTGAGGGTAGGTTTACCAGTGGAGCAGCAAGGGTCTGACCAGCTGAGTCTATGGAAAGAGAGATGTTTCATTATCTTCAGCAGAGTACCTTCTACTTTTATAGTGCATAAATATACTCAGGGAAAAATGAGTCTGCACACTTGAATCAGATCTACAACAGCAGATGTTTGTAGAAGCAAAAGCCAAACAGGTAAGCCAGTAGTAGTGGTCAGTACACGCACATGGACTGAGTCCTGTTGAGAATGGGTTGCGTAACACAGAAGTGTTGACTTTGTCATGTCATTGCCATTTGACCCCAGTTTCTCTGAAGGCACCAGGGATGTTTAGAGACTAGGAAGTTCATGGGAAGTGTAACGTCTGCGCCCAACTCACACTCCCAAACACTTAGATCCCCAGAACGCTGACCACTTTCCAGCTCAGTGTCCAGATCCCAATCACCGGAATTCTAATCACTTGTTCACACACCTGCATGTCATCATCCCACAATATTTAGTTCAGTTCCTTGCACCTCATCACTGTGAGGTATTGTTTGTTTTGAGACACTTCTCTCAGAGCACTGGTTTTTCCCGTCCTTCACTCCTGCCGTGTAGGATAGTTGTTGCCTGCTTCACTCAACGCTTTTTGCCTATTCCCTGCCTGTACTGTTGCCATCTTGGACCTACCGTGTATGACCTTCTGCCTGCCCCTGGACCCAGCTACCTGCCTTCTCCCAAGGTCCCTTCCAATAAACACCTGCTGCGCTCTGTGCTTGAAACCAGCTCTCTGTCTCCTATCGTGTTCATTACAGGAAGGAGTTCAGTGTGTGCGCAAGTTTGTGAGTGAGTAATCGAGAGAGTGTGAGTATGCTGGAGGGGTGGTTGGTGTTTACAGGGAAGGCTGCACACACCCACACCCGTGTACACACAAAGCTCTGCCATCCCTTACAGCTGGGTTCCCCAACTGGCGGCCCGTGGGCCAAGTCTGCCCCGCCAGCAATATTATTTGGCCTCACAAAGCCCCCCAAAATAATGATTAATATTTTTTTCATTTAAAATGATAATAAAAAAATCTCGGGCCCGACATACAAAAATTCCAGAATGCAATGTTCCAAGAAGGAAATTACACAACCTAAATAATGCAAAAATTACATATTAACTTAATTCACGAGGAGAGAGAATGCAGGAGACTAATAACTAATAAAGCAGGCAGCGGGCCATTTTGTAGGGAGCCGCTGAAACGTAAATCTGCAAACGCAGCGCAATTAACATGAGGTGAACAGCGCCTGGTGCTGAAAATATACAGTACCAGTCAAAAGTTTGGACACACCTACTCGTTTAAGGGTTTGTATTTGTAGAATAATAGTGAAGACGTCAAAACCATGAAAAAACACATGAAATCATGTAGTAACCAGAAGTGTTAAACAAATCATAATATATTTGAAATTCTTCAAAGTAGCCACCTTTGCCTTGATGACAGCTTTGCACACTCTTGGCATTCTCTCAACCAGCTTCATGAGGTAGTCACCTGGAATGCATTCCAATTAACAGGTGTGCCTTGTTAAAAGTTAATTTGTGGAATTTCTTTCCTTCTTAATGCGTTTGAGCCAATCAGTTGTGTTGCGACTAGGTAGGGGTGGTATAAAGAAAATCACCCTATTTGGAAAAAGACCAAGTCCATATTATGGCAAGAACAGCTCAAATAAGCAAAGAGAAACAACAGTCCATCATTACTTTAAGACATGAAGGTCAGTAAATCTGGAAAATTTCAAGAACTTTTAAAGTTTCTTCAAGTGCAGTCGCAAAAACCATCAAGCGCAATGATGAAACTGGCTCTCATGAAGACCCTCACAATAAAGGAAGACCCAGAGTTACCTCTGCGGCAGAGCATAAGTTCACTAGAGTTACCAGCCTCAGAAATTGCAGCCCACATAAATGCTTCACAGAGTTCAAGTAACAGACACATCTCAACATCAACTGTTCAGAGGAGACTGCGTGAATCAGGCCTTCATGGTTGAATCACTGCAAAGAAACCACTACTAAAGGACACTGATAAGAAGAAGTGACTTGCTTGGGACAAGAAACACGCGCAATGGACATTAGACCGGTGGAAATCTGTCCTTTGGTCTGATGAGTCCAAATTTGAGATTTTTGGTTCCAACCGCTGTGTCTTTGTGAAACAGAGTAGGTGAACGGATGATATCCGCATGTGTGGTTCCTACCGTGAAGCATGGAGGAGGAGGTGTGATGGTGCTTTGCTGGTGATACTGTCAGTGATTCATTTAACCAGCATGGCTACCACAGCATTCTGCAGTGATACACCATCCCATCTGGTTTGCGCTTAGTTGGACTATCATTTGTTTTTCAACAGGATAATGACCCAACACACCTCCAGGATGTGTAAGGGCTATTTGACCAAGAAGGAGAGTGATCATCAGAAGACCTGGCCCCCACAATCACCTGACCTCAACCCAATTGAGATGGTTAGGGATGAGTTGGATCGCAGAGTGAAGGAAATGCAGCCAACAAGCGCTCAACATATGCGGGAACTAGTGATGCACCGGTATGACATTGTTTGTACAGTTAAATAGTTAAATAATAACACACACACACACGGACGCAGCGGTCTAAGGCACTGCATCTCAGTGCAAGAGGCATCACTACAGTCCCTGGTTCGAATCCAGGCTGTATCACATCCGGCCGTGATTGGGAGTCCCACAGGGCGGCGCACAATTGGACCAGCGTCGTCCGGGTTTGGCCGGGGTAGGCCGTCATTGTAAATAAGAATTTGTTCTTAACTGACTTGCCTAGTTAAATAAAGGTCACACACACACACACACACACGCACATACACAATGGCCAAAAAGTTTGTCCCCATTATCAGTCAAATCAAAACCAATTTATTTCACTTACTTGCTCATTGTTAATTTGTTCAGTCGTTTCATTCTCAACCAGGATTTCTATGGAACGCATTTTGGGTCTTTGCGTGTCAAAAAAGATACACATCAAATAAAACTATTTGACGTGTCAAATAACACTATTTGATGTGTGAAATAGATTGGTCAACAATCAGGACCTGAATAATCATTTTACATATTTAATACACATTGATTACACTATCCCTCATATTTCATATGCCACAATGATTCATCGATACGTATGCTACGATGCTGATAAAGTTGTCATGAATAAATGCCAGCTAGCTCATGGATGCAAACAATGTTCTATGTGAAGCCAGCCATAATATGGATTAGCCACAATAGCAGACTTAGCAGTTAGCCTTCAAAATAAAAAGTATGTCATTGACAGTGAGGCAAATCAAAACAAATAGTAGAATTATGCCATAATTTAATAGATAATGCTAAATGAGGTTGGAATGTTGTTATATAAAATCAACAAAAGACAATCATTTGTTAATTTGACAAAAATCTGTTGAAATCACACTGGATCTATTATACTTTAAAATTGCATTGGGGACATACTTATTTAACTGTACAGCCTTACCTATGGATTGTGGATCAATGACATGGGGTATCAGTCTACTCAGTGACACCCAGAGAACTTTAACGTCGTAGCTATTATTGCTGGACTCTGAAACAACTGTGAATTGAGCCACATTTATTGTCAACCTATGTGTATTGAACACTATTCCAGAGGAAAAACAATACTGCGTGGATGTTTTGGAGTCTGATAAATATCTTGGGTATTGAGTAGACTGATAACCCATTTCATTGATCCCCAAACCTTAGGTAAAGCTGTACAGTGCCATATGAATGTCAATACACACAATAGGCTGATTGGGGAGGTCATTTCACACAGTCACAGTCCCGCGATAACAGCTACAACGCTAATATTTACGTAAACTCTTCAGAGTTGTGTTCTGTAGGTGTCACCGAGTAGACTGATTCCATTTCATTGCTTCACATTCCAACCTGGTTTAACATTATCTAGTCTAAATATGGCATGATTCCACCAATTGTAAACTTCTGCATCACGTTCAAAAATGTACTTTTATTTTGAAGGCAAACCGCAAAGTCCACTATTGTGCCTAATCCTTATTGTGGCTAGCTTCACAACACATAACCCGGTTCGGTGGAGCCTCACTAGCCAGATGAAGCTAGCTGGCTACTTATAACATTAGCTTTGGGCAACAGGGTTAAGCAACTGGATAGCTATTTATTTTCATGAACTGAAGTTCAATTTCAATCGGCAAACAACAAGTGGTTACCTAGCTAATACTTACTCACAAGGATTCCTAAATCATTGCTAAGAATGAAAATGACTGCAGTTTCTATTGGTCATTGTTTTCAGGCTGGTTGTATTGGTGCTAGCTAGGTACCAAGCTAAAGGTAGTTAGCTACCCCAGAAGTTGCGGTCTAACAAATAATGCTGTATTACCAACGTGGTATTGTAAACACATTGTTCGAGGCCAGTGTTTGCAGCATTGACAGTGCTACGATAGTAGTGGTATCGCTTGGCTTGCACGTGCAATTTCAGAACATAGCGCGTCAAATAGTGTTATTGTCAAATAGTATTATTTGACTACACGTCAAATAATACTATTTGACAATAACACTATTTGACGTTTTTTGACACGCAAAGACCCAAACGGCGTTCCGTAGTATGTATGTCGTGAAGCAAATAGCAGTGACGCTATTACTGTGTAACACCAGTAGGGCAACATCTGAAAAATATTGCACTTGGTCATGTGTACCAGTACTCGACCAGTCACGAAAGCCAACATCACCCACGACAGAGAATGGTTGATTGTCAATTCCATTTTCTTGGCGTTAATGGATTCTCGCTGAAATGTTCTTACTCTTTCAAATGACTGATCGACTTGTTGACTGCTCGATCCACACAGCAGACATTGTGGGCTAGGTTAGGAATGCTGTGTTGCACGTGTAGCGCAACATTTTATGTGGCGTCATTACGTCATGTAACCTACGTTATATAGGTATTTACGTCAGCTTTGCCATCGGTTTTGCACATCGGCGTTAAACTAGAAATAGGACCGATACCGATGTTGGCATTTTTTTGACTAATGTCGTCCGATTCCGATATGTTCACCGATATATCGTGCAACCCTAGTGGGAACTCCTTCAAGACTGTTGGAAAAGCATTCCAGGTGAAGCTGGTTGAGAGAATGCCAAGAGTGTGCAAAGCTGTCATCAAGGAAAAGGGTGGCTACTTTGAAGAATCAAAAAATATATATATATATTTAGATTTGTTTAACACTTTTTTGGTTACTACATGATTCCATGTGTTATTTCATAGTTTTGATGTCATCACTATTATTTTACGATGTAGAATTTTTTTACACATGGTGTGTCCAAACTTCTGACTTGTACTGTAGCTAACTTGTTATGCAAGTGTTGCACAGCAACAGATGGAGAAAAACTACACCAGTCGAGTAATTCACTTCAACAATAATCTTCATCTTAATTTGACTTTACAAACAAACAACAAGAGAGCTTAATTGGAGTCTATTTCATCCAAGTCTTATATAAAATACCTTAGCCTACCTCAGCCAGTTATGACGCTAAACAGCACCTTCCACAAAAATATATGGCCTAATAGAAGCAGGCAGTCCTCCCCTCGGACACGATCTTGTGGATGTCGGGTGAGATTTTGATGCGCAGGCAGTCCTAGATTGACTTACGTGAAAGCCGGTTCCCGTCGTGAGTCTATATTACGTTCATAGAGGAAAATGAGAACTCGCAGGTGTAAATCAATCCAAACATTGTTAGCACATAAAATGTACGTTTCTTTATAGTGCTATATTCCTCTGAGCATGCCACCCACAACGAACACAAGGACTCAGCACTACTACTGAGCGCATCCCTGATTTGGCTCGATGTCTGGAGTTCAATCAGCTCCGTTTGAATTGCGGCCTCATCCAGCGAGGGTATCGTTTTCTTTTCAAGGGAAGAGTATTCTCCACCTGGGCGGACTTTGAGAGGATCACATACAAACGCAATGATATCCTTGGGCATGCTGTAGTCTTCAAATCTGGTTGAGAAGTTGTCCCTCAGCTGCTTGATGAAATCTTCGTTCACCTGTGTGACAATGCTGCGGCCTGGTCCCATGCCTGTCGTTTCTCCAGTGTGCTGAAGTGCAGTAGCCCAAATCGAACAACTGAAGTTTCATAGTAAAGGCCTCAATTTTTTCCACCATGTCCACCATGTGCAGATTTAACCCGTTTAAGTGACAGAATGTCAGCCCAAAAAGCTGTGTGTGTAGCTTGCAGTTAACGCTTCAACGTTTCTGCTTCGGGCCACCGTCTGGGGCGGGAAGGCCACTTGAAAGTTTCATGCTTAGATTAATAATGACTTCTGAGATTTAACTATTGGCAAACAGCGACATTTTCATTGCAAATAAGACACACTGGCTTGGCATTGAACACATATCTCTCTGTACATTCATCCCTGAAACTTAGATTTTCCTTATCTACCTTTCTTTTGATACTATTGATACAAGCTAATGGATCTGAACGAACGACCTGTTTTCCCCCACCAATCAAAGCACGGAAAAATAAAAATGTTTGTTTTTTTTAAAATTGAGACATGGTGATTTTATTTAGCGTAATTTTGCGTAATCAGATCAAAATGATTATGGTATGGTCACTGAATGTATTATGTACAAATCAGACGTGTTAAAAATGTTGTTAAATTTGTAGTGTAGGCCAATTAATTGTGCTAATATTATATCCCGTCAGTGTAAATAAGAATTTGACCTGCCTAGTTCAATAAAGGTGTGTGTGTGTGTGTCACTGACCCTTGTAGCTGGTGATCATGTCACAGATCTCCTTGAAGATGTGCGCCAGGCGGGCTGTGCGGGTGACCTCCGTGTTCTCCTCGGCCGCTGCCAGCCTCCGCGTGCGCACCGACCGGGACGTCTGGAGCGCCGAGAACTGTGTCAGGAACACGTCTGCGGAGACAAAGGGACACACGCACAGGGCGATTGAGTCGACAAGCCATCACAAACACTCCCCTCGACGCCACATACAAAAAAACAGCATTCATATTCCGGATTTAACTGGGGTTTCTCCGAAAAGCTTTGTAGCACTAACGTCATCATAAGTCTATTGTAGGGAAAGGATGAAATATTATCTTAGAGCTACAAATCTTTTGGGAAAACTTACCCCTGGCACATTCCTGCATACAGAAATATACTAAGCAAAAATATAAACGCAACAATTTCAACAATTTTACTGAGTTATATGAACTGTAAGGAAATCAGCCAATTGAAATACATTCATTCGGCCCTAATCTCTGGATTTCACATGATTCGGCATGGGCCAATCAGAATGAGTTACCCCACAAAATGGCTTTATTACAGACAGAAATACTCCTCAGTTTCATCAGCTGTCCGAGTGGCTGGTCTCAGACGAGCCCACAGGTAAAGAAGCCTGATGTGGAGGTCCTGGGCTGGCGTGGTTGTGAGGTCGGTTGGACGTACTGCCAAATTCTCAAAAACAATGTTTTTTTATAAGCCGCCTCGGCTTATAGTAGAGAAATGAACATTCAATTCTCTGGCAACCACTCTGGTGGACATTCCTGCAGTTAGCATGCCAATTACATGCTCCCTCAACTTGAGGCATCTGTGGCATTGGGTTGTGTGTCAACAGTACAAGGTGCACCTGTGTAATGATCATGCTGTTTAATTAGCTTCTTGATATGCCACACCTGTCAGGTGGATGGATTATCTTGGCAAGGGAGATATGCTCACTAACCGGGATGTAAACAAATTTCTGCACAAAATGTTAGACATTTTGAGGATCTTTTATTTCAGCTCATGAAACATGAGACCAACACTTTACCTGTTACGTTCCTATTTCTGTTCAGTATAGAATGATTATTCTATTCATTCTAGTTCTGTTTTCCTGCACATGTGGGGTCTCACACACCTTTGACCCCTCACACACACACACACACACACACACACACACACACACACACACACACACACACACACACACACACACACACACACACACACACACACCTGACTTGATGTTTCCATCGTCGCGGATGACTCCTCCCCAGCGTGTGTAGATGGACAGGCCGCCACTGGCCTCCCTCTCGCCCTCCCTCTTCAACAGCTCCTGCTTCTCCCTCATCTTCTCCCAGTTCCTCAGTAGGAACACACAGTGCTTCAGCACAAAGTTCCTGAGCCACAGGGAGAGAGAGAGAGAGTGGTGAGTGTGTGTGTTCTGTTTGCGTGAAGGGCAGATGGGGTGTTTGGCACGTGTGCTGTGTGTGTACCTCTCTCTGTTGGACATGGGTTTCATAAGAAGGTGGGGATAAAACTTGCTGCTGTCACTTGAATCCTCCTCCTTGGGAAAAGAGAAGAGGGGGAGAGTTAGAGATAAAGGAGTACTGATCCTATGCTGCTGTCACTTGAATCCTCCTCCTTGGGAAAGGAGAAGAGTTAGAGATAGAGGAGTACTGATCCTATGCTGATGTCACTTGAACCCTCCTCCTTGGGAAAGGAGAAGAGGGGGAGAGTTAGAGATAAAGGAGTACTGATCCTATGCTGCTGTCACTTGAATCCTCCTCCTTGGGAAAAGAGAAGAGGGGGAGAGTTAGAGATAAAGGAGTACTGATCCTATGCTGTTGTTCAGTCCAGCCCTCTCACTATTCAAGTCCATGTCATTTTTTTTATCGAACCTTCCACCCCACAAAAAGCTCCTTTGAAACAAAGAACCACTCTGTTCTACATGCACAGTCCCCCTTAAAATAGGTTCTCTAGGTTACAGAGCTAAAGACATGGCAAAATATTGACTGATTTAGGACCAGAATACAATGTCTTTGCTTTTAGGCTCCATAAAAATGCTGTGGTAAAACGTTTGATGACGGTAAATATCAAAGACCCATTGCAGTGGCAGTAGCAAGACACCTGATATAACATTTCCTCTAGTCTCTCTCCCTTACACGCACTCGTTTTTTCAGCTGGTGCTTGGACTTGCGTTTCTCCTTGAGTCGACCCAGCCGCCGTGCCCCGCCTGTCTTTCCAGGCATCCCGTTGATTCGCTGGCTTTTACCTCCGATGATGCCCCGGCAGCCCTCTGAGCCACATTTACACACTTGCTGTAGAGAGAGTGAGAGCGAGAGAGAGCGAGAGAGAGAGGGGAGTAGAGAAAGAGAGGGGAGTAGAGAGAGAGAGGGGAGTAGAGAGAGAGAGGGGAGTAGAGAGAGAGGGGAATACAGAGAGAGAGCGAGAGAGAGGGGAGTAGAGAGAGAGAGGGGAGTAGAGAGAGAGAGGGGAGTAGAGAGAGAGAGCGGAGTAAAGAGAGAGAGAGCGAGGGGAGTAGAGAGAGGGGAGTAGAGAGAGATAGGGGAGTAGAGAGAGAGAGAGGGGAGTACAGAGAGAGAGCGAGAGAGAGGGGAGTAGAGAAAGAGAGGGGGAGTAGAGAGAGAGGGGGGGAGTAGAGAGGGGGAGTAGAGAGAGAGAGGAGTAGAGAGAGAGAGGGAGTAGAGAGAGAGAGAGAGGGGAGTAGAGAGAGAGAGAGAGGGGAGTAGAGAGATCGAGGGGAGAGAGCGAGGGGAGTAGAGAGAGCGAGGGGAGTAAAGAAAAAGAGGAGGAGAGAGAGCGAGGGGAGTAGAGAGAGAGAGAGAGAGAAAGAGAGAGAGAGAGAGAGAGAGAGAGGGGAGGAGAGAGGGGAGGAGAGAGGGGAGTAGAGAGAGAGCGGGGGAGGAGAGAGAGAGCGAGAGAGAGAGAGGGGAAGAGAGAGGGGAGTAGAGAGAGAGAGGAGTAGAGAGAGCGAGAGGGAAGGGAGTAAAGCGAGAGAGAGAGAGAGAGAGAGAGAGAGAGAGAGAGAGAGAGAGGGGAGTAGAGAGAGGGGGAGTAGAGAGAGAGAGAGTGGAGTAGAGAGAGAGAGAGTGGAGTAGAG
>NC_034190.2:41642390-41859880 GCF_002021735.2 Oncorhynchus kisutch | reverse complement strand
AGGGGAGTAGAAGAGAGAGAGGGGAAGTAGAGAGAGAGAGAGAGGGGAGTAGAGAGAGAGAGAGGAGTAGGAGTAAGTAGAGAGAGCGAGGGGAAGTAGAGCAGAGAGAGGGGAATAGAGAGAGAGAGCGAGAGAGAGGGGAGTAGAGAGAGGGGAGAGGGGAGTAGTAGATGAGAGCAAGAGAGAGGGGAGTAGAGAGAGGGGAGTAGAGAGAGGGGAGGAGAGTGAGAGAGAGAAGGGAGTAGAGAGAAAGAGATGGGAGTAGAGAGAGAGAGAGGAGAAGAAATGGGAGTAGAGGCGGGGGGAAGACAGAGAGAGATGGGAGTAGAGAGAGAGAGGGAGGAGCGAGAGAGAGAGGAGAGTAGAGAGAGAGAGGGGAGGAGAGAGAGGGGGAGAGATGGAGTAGAGAGCAGGGAGGAGAGAGAGAGAGGAGAGTAGAGAGAAAGGTGGAGTAGAGAGAGGGGAGTTGAGAGAGAGAGAGGGAGAGTGAGAGGGGAGTAGGGAGAGAGAGGGGAGTAGAGAGAGAGACGGGAGTAGAGAGAGAGGGGGGAGTAGAGAGAGAGTGGGGAGTAGAGAGAGAGGGGGGAGTAGAGAGAGAGGGGGGAGTAGAGAGAGAGGGGAAGTTAGAGAGAGAGAGAGAGAGCGAGAGTGGAGTAGAGAGAGAGAGGGAGAGGGGAGAGTAGAGAGAGAGAGGGTAGTAGAGAGAGGGGAGTAGAGAGAGAGGGAGAGCGAGAGGGGAGTAGAGAGAGAGAGAGGGAGAGCGAGAGGGAGTAGAGAGGGGAAGTAGAGAGAGAGAGAGAGCGAGAGTGGAGTAGAGAGAGAGAGGGAGAGGGGAGTAGAGAGAGAGAGGGTAGTAGAGAGAGGGGAGTAGAGAGAGAGGGAGAGCGAGAGGGGAGTAGAGAGAGAGAGAGGGAGAGCGAGAGGGGAGTAGAGAGGGGAGTAGAGAGGGGAGTAGAGAGAGGGGAGTAGAGAGAGGGGAGTAGAGAGAAGGGAGTAGAGAGAAGGGAGTAGAGATAGGGGAGTAGAGAGAAGTAAGCAGCAGTAGGAGGGAGAATGTAAGGGGAGAGAAGTTCAAGGTAAGAGGTGACACAGGTAAAGGAATGTGAAGTGTGTGCCAAAAACAGGAAAAGGAACGGTGTGGGAAAATTGATTTTGAAACCCAAACCCAGTGGAGAGTGGGCTCTTGGATGCTAAAACAACCCAGATAAATTTTTTGCCGCGGCACAAACAGATCTGGAACAAGGCTAAATTGGGGCTGTAACTGGGAGTGGATCAGGGAAAATGGTTGATGTGCCGCCACACCCACCTGCTCTTCGGTGTTGAAGGAGTGGAAGTTGTAGTCGTAGGTGAGCTCCGTGCCACTACTCATGTCCTTGAGGGCAAAGAGGCCGATCCTGTACACTCCATTCACCGACCTGAAGGAGCAACAGACACGAGGGAAGAAGAGTGAGGGAGAACTCCGATTTGCCCAGGCAGGCTATGAAATGGCTACCCGGACTATTTGCATTGTTTGCCCCCCCCCCCATCCCTCTTTTTACGCTGCTGCTACTCTCCTTTAAGCATATATGCATAGTCACTTTAACCATACATTCATGTACATGCTACCTCAATTGGGCCGACCAACCAGTGCTCCCGCACATTGACTGACCGGGCTATCTGCATTGTGTCCCACCACCTCCCAACCCCTCTTATTTACGCTACTGCTACTCTCTGTTCATCATATATGCATAGTCACTTTAACCATATCTACATGTACATACTACCTCAATCAGCCTGACTAACCGGTGTCTGTATGTAGCCTCGCTACTCTTATAGCTTCACTACTGTTATTTTTCACTGTCTTTTTACTGTTGTTTTAATTCTTTACCTACCTATTGTTCACCTAATACCTTTTTTGAACTATTGGTTAGAGCCTGTAAGTAAGCATTTCACTGTAAGGTCTATTCGGCGCATGTGACAAATATACTTTGATTTGAACTTGAGCCTAGGGCACAGCCAGAGCATAGGGCACAGTCAGAGCATAGGGCACAGCCAGAGCATAGGGCGCAGTCAGAGCATAGGGCACAGCCAGAGCATAGGGCGCAGTCAGAGCATAGGGCGCAGTCAGAGCATAGGGCACAGTCAGAGCATAGGGCACAGCCAGAGCATAGGGCGCAGTCAGAGCATAGGGCACAGTCAGAGCATAGGGCACAGTCAGAGCATAGGGCACAGTCAGAGCATAGGGCACAGTCAGAGCATAGGGCACAGCCAGAGCATAGGGCGCAGTCAGAGCATAGGGCGCAGTCAGAGCATAGGGCACAGTCAGAGCATAGGGCGCAGTCAGAGCATAGGACACATTCAGAGCATAGGGCACAGTCAGAGCCAGAGCATAGGGCGCAGTCAGAGCATAGGGCGCAGTCAGAGCATAGGGCACAGTCAGAGCATAGGGCACAGCCAGAGCATAGGGCGCAGTCAGAGCATAGGGCACAGTCAGAGCATAGGGCACAGTCAGAGCATAGGGCACAGTCAGAGCATAGGGCAGTCAGAGCATAGGGCACAGCCAGAGCATAGGGCGCAGTCAGAGCATAGGGCGCAGTCAGAGCATAGGGCACAGTCAGAGCATAGGGCGCAGTCAGAGCATAGGACACATTCAGAGCATAGGGCACAGTCGGAGCATAGGGCACAGTCAGAGCATAGGGCACAGCCAGAGCATAGGGCACAGCCAGAGCATAGGGCACAGCCAGACCATAGGGCACAGCCAGAGCATAGGGCACAGCCAGAGCATAGGGCACAGTCAGAGCATAGGGCACAGTCAGAGCATAGGGCGCAGTCAGAGCATAGGACACATTCAGAGCATAGGGCACAGTCAGAGCATAGGGCACAGTCAGAGCATAGGGCACAGCCAGAGCATAGGGCACAGCCAGACCATAGGGCACAGTCAGAGCATAGGGCACAGCCAGAGCATAGGGCACAGTCAGAGCATAGGGCACAGTCAGAGCATAGGGTTCTGGTAAAAAGTGCACTATACAGGGAATAGGATGCCATTTCGGGAGCACACTTTTTTAATCTCCCTGCACAGCACAACCGTGTAGGCTGCACTTTGCTGTCTAATGTACTCTTTCTGGGAGGACAAAAAGCATTTTCAGCACATTGTCTAGGGGCACTAATACAGCTGTGTCCAAGGCCCCAGCTACAACGTCGTATAATCGCTAATCTGTGACAAGATGGAGGACTGGCTTCATGCTGGAAATGCTCTATCCCTGTAGAATGTCTTATTCGAGGCCCATTCCACAACACCCCACAGCACTACAGAGAGACAGTTGTTAGATCGGTGTGTCCTAGTTAACTCACTAGACCTTCAAGAAGGAAAACAGGTATTTTCTCAAAGGTCCTTACCCGTTTTTACGGTCTGTGTTCAGGCCCTTTTGGGGTTAACAAAACTTTAAACAATAGAGAAGCTATTTTATTAACTTCAACTGTCCACCAAGAGTTACTGAAATTCCTCTTAACGTGTTAAACACACCGTTTAAGTGGAGGTCCTCCTGTTTTAATTACTTTCAATATCGTAACCTTGGTTTAACTTGTGTTCTACCTTTCATGTATTATTCCTTGTAAAAAATAACAAGCTTTATAGACACTTAGTAAATCGTACCATTGTGTGTTATTACAGACTGTCTTCTGTACTACTAGCCTAATGACTTTCAATGGAGAATATCCATTGAACATGCTTTTCAGTAAGTAGCAAGTGCGCAAGCATGTCAGTTGGCTTGGTCTGTGTCCAGGAAACCATTCCTAGGTGAACCCCAAACACTACTAGAGTTGAACTGTTTGGCTAAGTTGGTAGAGCATGGTGCTTTCAATGCCAAAGATCGCAGGTTCTATTCCCACTCAGACGGTCTGGATAAAAGCGTCTGTGAAATGGCATGTTGTTGTAGTAGATCGCAGGTTCTATTCCCACTCAGACGGTCTGGATAAAAGCGTCTGTGAAATGGCATGTTGTTGTAGTAGATCGCAGGTTCTATTCCCACTCAGACGGTCTGGATAAAAGCGTCTGTGAAATGGCATGTTGTTGTAGTAGTAGTACTAACTCACCACTTCTGCATCTCACAGTTGGGTTCACAGCTGTGGTTGATGAAGCGAGCCTCGTTGCCCATCCGGTAGCTGTCGATCACCATGCCGCTGTCCAGGTTCAGACAGTATTGGCCGCTGTGGGAGAAGTACTGCTCCATCATGCGACTTCTACAGGACACACAGAGGGGGGAGAGAGAGGGACATTAGAATACATGGATATGAGAATACAAAGCAGAGTTTAGGAATACAGATGAACACCACAGAACCATTCAAAAGGCCCACAAAAATAATAATGATTTAACATGAAAGAATTATAGATTTGGTGGCAAATCCTTGCTAACTTCCACTTAAGGGTGCGTTCGTAAATTCGCTCTGGCTATCTACTCCGATTTCAGACCACTCTCGTCTGAGTGTGCCAGAGCGCAGAATAGCTGATGAATTTACAAACGCTCAACACCCGATGAATATGGCCGGTGTCAGTAAACCTCTGCAAAAAAAGCGTCATTAAATTGTTGCCAGCAGCACAGTTGCAGTCACCAACGCTCTGGATTACATAAAAACTGCCTAACAAGCTCTGCTAGGGTCAGAAAAATGGTCTCATTTGTGTCTGGAAGTAGCTAGCAAGTTAGTCAACTTTAGCCAGTTAGCTTGGGTTCTTGACTGGCATTGTGAGGTCAGAACGCTCGGATCAAGCCTACTCCTCGGCCAGAGTGTCCAGTGTGCTCTCTGAGCGATCTGAGGGGGAAACGCTCTGAATTTACGAATGGACAATCTGACAATGCTCTGAATTTACTAATGCCTAGAGCGCACTCTGGCACTCAAGAGTGAATTTACGAACGCACCCTAGTTATAAATTGATGTCAACGGGAGACTACGGGCTCTATTTTCAACTTGGCACTAGGGAGGTGCAAGTGTCAAACGCACGTTACCTGACCTGTCTAAGATCAGTGATCTTGCGTTGAAGTGGGAGGGGTGCCCATATCCTCCTAACAATTCAGTCCTCCACCATATCAACGACAGATTCTTTATAGAGAATGTGGGGGGGGGGGGGGGGTAATGGGGGGGTCTATCAGTCTATACATCTATATATAGATATTTTTTTCTTACCTTTATTTTACTAGGCAAGTCAGTTAAGAACAAATTCTTATTTTCAATGACGGCCTAGGAACAGTGGGTTAACTGCCTGTTCAGGGGCAGAACGACAGATTTGTACCTTGTCAGCTCGGGGGTTTGAACTTGCAACCTTTCGGTTACTAGTCCAATGCTCTAACCACTAGGCTACACTACACACATTTAGGGAAGACACTGCATACAACTGACAGGAGACTCCTATTCTGTATAGAAGTGTGAACATTATGTGTTTAAAAGACATTTAGGCCTACATGTGCACACAGTGCCATGGAAAGCACAACCTATCAATAATGGGTTTGGCTCATGAGAATGCTTTGAAATACATATGAATCACCAAAGCTTTATCGTAAGATCAACTTAGGGAGGAGCAAAACAATGAGCCGATATCCCCCTTTTAATTATTATTTTAGCCAGCTTCCATTATTATTTTGGATGTGCGTAAAACCCTCCATAGTCTACCTTAATATTATATGCCCACGGGGAGCAATTATGGTGCCTGTAACTGTATTTAGACAGAGCCTATTTAAAACCAGTTGTTTTGTTTTTATTAGAATTTCTGTCACATCTACTCCCGCCACTGGTCCTGGGATCCATCATTACACACACCTGGCATCATTCATTACGCGCACCTGCACATCATCATCATCAGACACACCTGGACTTCAGTACCTCACTTACTACTAGGGATGCACGATATATCGGTGAACATATCGGAATCAGCCGATATTAGCTAAAAATGCAAACATTTAAAGCTGATGTGCAAAACCGATGTCAAAGCTGACGTGCATACCTATATAACGTGCCGTAATGGCGGCACGTAAGATTTGCGCTACACGTGAAACACAGCATTCATAACTTAGCCCACAATGTCTGCTGTGTGGATCGAGCAGTCAACAAGTCGATCAGTCATTTGAAAGAGCAAGAACATTTCAGCGAGACAACTCAAAAGGTGAAATCCGTTAAAGCCAAGATACTGGAATTCACTGCCTGTGACAAACAACTGTTCTCTGTCGTGGGTGATATTGGCTTTCGCCGACTGGTCAAGCACAGGTACACAATCTCAAGCACGCTATTTTTCAGATGTTGCCCTACCGGAGTTACACATTAATGGCGTCACTGCTATTAGCTTCAAGACATGCATACTATGGAACACTGTTTGGGTCTTTGTGTGTAAAAAAATATACAGTAGCACTGTCAAAGCTGTACAAAAAAGTCTGCAAACAAACAAACATCGGCAACGAACAATGTGTTTATAATACCGCATTGGTAATAAAGCATTATTTATTTGATCACAACTTCTAAGGTAGCTAGCTTTAGCTTGGTACCTAGCTAACACCAATACAACCAGCCTGAAAACAATGACCAATAGAAACTGCAGTCATTTTCATTCTTAGCAATGATTTAGGAATTCTTGTAGGTAAGTATTAGCTAGGTAACCACTTGTTGTTTGCCGATTGAAATTGAACTTCAGTTCATGAAAATAAATAGCTATCCAGTTACTTATCCCTGTTGCCCAAAGCTAATGTTATAAGCAGCCAGCTAGCTTCATCTGGCTAGTGAGGCTCCACCGAACCGGGTTATGTGTTGTGAAGCTAGCCACAATAAGGATTAGGCACAATAGTGGACTTTGCGGTTTGCCCTAAAAAAAAAAGTCCATTGTTTTTTCATTTCTGCATCACATTTTTGAACGTGATGCAGAAGTTTACAATTGGTGGAATCATGCCATATTTAGACTAGATAATGTTAAACCAGGTTGGAATGTGAAGCAATGAAATGGGGTATCAGTCTACTCGGTGACACGTACAGAACACAACTCTGAAGAGTTTACGTAAATATTAACATTGTGACTGTGTGAAATCACCTCCACAGTAAGCCTATTGTGTGTATTGACATTCATATGGCACTGTACAGCTTTACCTAAGGATTGGGGATCAATGAAATGGGGTATCGGTCTACTCAATACCCAATATATTTATCAGTATAGTTTTTCCTCAGGAATAGTGTTCAATATACATAGGTTGACAATAAATGTGGCTCAATTCACAGTTGTTTCAGAGTCCAGCAATAAGAGCTACGACGCTGTTCTCTGGGTGTCACTAAGTAGACTGATACCCCATGTCATTGATCCACAATCCATAGGTAGGGCTGTACAGTCAAATAAGTATGCCCCCAAAGCAATTCAAAAGTATAATCCATCCAGTGTGATTTCAACAGATTTTTGTCAAATTAACAAATGATTGTCTTTTGTTGATTTTATATAACAACATTCCAACCTCGTTCAGCATGATCTGTTAAATTATGGCATAATTCTACTATTTGTATTGATTTGCCTCACAGTCAATGACATACTTTTAATTTTGAAGGCTAACCACAAAGTCCACTATTGTGGCTAATCCTTATTGTGGCTAGTCAAATAGTGTTATCTACTGGTCATTGTTTGTTTTTGACATGCAAAGACCCAAACAGTGTTCATAGAAATCCTAGAGCGAATGAAGCGACTGAACAACAAAACAGCACAGCAAGTAAATGAGAGAAATAGGTTTTGATTATGGTTTACTGGTAATGGGGACATACGTAAACGGCAACAAAATAATTTTTGATCAGTGTGGTGTGTGTAACCTTTATTTAACTAGGCAAGTTAAGAACAAATTCTTATTTACAATGATGGCCTACCCCGGCCAAACCCGAACGACGCTGGGCCACTTGTGCGCCGCCCTATGGGACTCCCAATCACTGCCGGATGTGATACAGCCTGGATTCGAAACAGGGACTGTAGTGACGCCTCTTGCATTGAGATGTCGTGCCTTAGGCTGCTGCGTCCATGTGTGTGTTAACTATTTAACTGTACTAGAATGCTTAAAAGGCCGCTAAAATGATAAATATCGGTATCGTTTTTTTGTTGTCAAGGAAAATAGCAGATATCGATATCGGCTAAAAATGTCACATCAGTGCATCACTCATTACCGTCCCTATATCTGGCACTCCCTTAGGTTCTTTCCCCAGTCAGTATTGTTTATGTGTTTCATGTCTATACGTTACTTGTGCTTGTTATATTGTTCAATGTTCCGTTTATTATTAAACTCACCACCTGCACTTGTTTGACTCCCAGCGTATATGTAACAATTTGATTAGAGTTATAGTCTTTTTTTAAATTTGCCATGGATGTAAAGCACTCCGCACATCATCATTGTTAACGGTTGGAAAAATGGCAGAGAGTGAGACAGGGAATTGAGCTAATGGCAGTACAGTTGCAATGCTTAGCCATCTGAAACAGAGGCCCCGTGAGACTCAAACCGTTGCTGGCAGCAGCGCAGGTCCCTGAAAACAGACATCTGACAGGCTCTTCACACAAAAGAAGTGCAATAATGGACGGCATGAGAAAATGACACAGTGCTGATTATAGAAATGATTGCAGTTGATATGCAGCGGATGGAGAAATTGTGCAATGACTGCTCTGCAAGTACAAAGCGCGTGCTCTCAAACAGCCCATATGCGACCTTAACAATAGGGCTGAGACAGTCATGGAATTTTGGATGGCGGTAATTGGCCAGCCAAATGACTGCAGTCACCATAATAACCATTTAAATGGCAACAACAAAACTAACGGGGGAGTTTACGCACATTTTCTCCCCTCCTCTGCTCCTGACTGGATGCGCTGGCATAGAAATAGAATGAATAGAACGAATGCCCCATTTCAAGACAGTGATGGCATAATGGGTGGATTGGCGGCCATTGCAAGTGTACCCATAGGAGCAAAGCAGGAAATAAAATATGTGCTATGATTTGTTAATTCCCGTGGGTTACGGCGGTTATACAGTAATTGTGCCTGCCCAGGTTAACAACAGATTGTTAATGTCTATGGACACGCTGTCATACATCCACTGCAAAGAGCCATCACATTGATGAGAAGTGGGACATGAAGACCCATGTACTGACCAATGAGAACATGGAGAGGTGCAACACAGAGACAACAGTAAGGTGAGCGCCGTCTGGTAGTCATGACAGCGGTAGAGTGAACTGCATTGCCCCTAGAGGTTATACGCAGGACCATATCTGCATTGTGAATTCACATATAGCTTTATGATTTTTTCTCTCTCATTGTTTAAAAAATATATAAAGAATCCCTAAATGCACAATTTGAAGCAACCACATTTTTTGCCATGGAGCAACGTTCTGATTAGCCAGTGAGGGGGTCAAGCCTCGACACAACTACAACTTGTTTAGTCATCAAAACCCAGCCCTTTCAGGCCACCGCCAGCTACTGAGCCCATAATTCCGGTTGTGAAAATAACAAAAACATTTCTGACACATCCCCTAACCTATTAGCGCCATCGCCAGCGCTAAGATTTACCATTGCGTTAGGATTGTTAAAATAGAGCCCTTAGTGAAAATGTGGCTTATGTTTTGCCCCTCGGTGCATTAAACTCTGCAAAAAAGAAACATCCCCTTTTCAGGACCCTGTCTTTCAAAGATAATTAGTAAAAATACAAATAACTTCACAGATCTTCATTGGAAAGGGTTGAAACACTGTTTCCCATGCTTGTTCAATGAAACATAATCAATTAATGAACATGCACCTGTGGAACGGTCGATAAGACACTAACAGCAGATGGTAGGCAATTAAGGTCACAGTTATGAAAACTTAGGACACCAAAGAAGCCTTTCTACTGATTCTGAAAAACACCAAAAGAAAGATGCCCAGGGTCCCTGCTCATCTGCATGAACGTGCCTTAGACATGCTGCAAGGAGGCATAAGGACTGCAGATGTGGTCAGGGCAATAAATCGCAATGTCCGTACTGTGAGACGCCTAAGACAGCGCTGCAGGGAGACAGGACGGACAGCTGATCGTCCTCGCAATGGCAGACCATGTGTAACAACACCTGCACAGGATCGGTACATCCGAACATCACTCCTGCGGAACAGGTACAGGATGGCAACAACAACTGCCCAAGTTACACCAGGAACGCACATCCCTGCATCAGTGCTCAGACTGTCTGCAATAGCCTGAGAGAGGCTGGACTGAGGGCTTGTACGCCTGTCGTAAGGCTGGTCCTCACTAGACATCACCGGCTACAACATCGCCTATGGGCACAAACCCACATTTGCTGGACTAGACAGGACTGGCAAAAAGTGCTCTTCACTGACACGTTGCGTTTTTGTCTCACCTGGGGTGAGGGTCGGATTTGCGTTTATCGTCGAAGGAATGAGCATTACACCGAGGCCTGTACTCTGGAGTGGGATTGATTTGGAGGTGGAGGATCCGTCATGGTCTGGGGCGGTGTGTCACAGCATCATCGGACTGAGCTTGTTGTCATTGCAGGCAATGTCAACGCTCTGCGTTACAGGGAAGACATCCTCCTTCCTCATGTGGTACCCTTCCTGCAGGCTCATCCTGAGATGACCCTGGGAACTTGCAGGTGCCTTGGTGGAAGAGTGGGGTAACATCTCACAGCAAGAACAGGCAAATCTGGTGCAGTCCATGAGGAGATGCACTGTAGCACTTAATGCAGCTGGTGGCCACACCAGATACTGACTGTTACTTTTGATTTTGACCCCCCTTTGTTCAGGGACACATTATTCCATTTCTGTTGGTCACATGTCTGTGGAACTTGTTCAGTTTATGTCTCAGTTGGTGAATCTTGTTATGTTCATACAAATATTTACACATGTTTAGTTTGCTGAAAATAAACGCAGTTGACAGTGAGAGGACGTTTATTTTTTTAATGAGTTTATGTAATGTTGTATGAATGACCCACACATCAATACATGCATTCAAATCTATCTCACCTGAACTCGTGCTCGCTGACGACCTCTCCCAGGTACTCGATGATGAACTGGCCTGAGCGGAGGGGCTCCTTGGTGCGGATGCCCCAGCCCTTGCCCTCGGCACGGAAGCGCTCCAGGCACTGCACCCACTCATGCCTCTGGATGTGCTGGTTGTCACACTGCTCCCCGCACGGACAAGTGCCGGGGGAGCACTCGGCAAAGCTCATCCTGAGGGAGTGGGAGAAAATACTTATATTGCAGCCAAGTGGGAGACACCAAGATGATTTATTCATGTTATTAAATTCACATCTTGAGATGCTATTCCAAAGCAGATTTCTGAACATTTATGTAGAATTGAAGACCCAAGCAGGGTCGAAAGCGTTTTCCTTGTAGATAAACATAGCACGCCTGGGAGCATATACCAGTGTGTCGGTCTATTTTAGTCTCCAACACCAGTGTTTATACCTGTTGAGGCATTCGTCAAGGCAGCCTCTGTCGATGGCTTCCCCGGAAGGCCTGCAGTTACAGGTGGTGGCTTCATAACCCGAGACAGGCTTCACATCCACATAGACGTCTACAGTTACACAAGGCAAGGACATATACACAATAGCTTGACCAGACCATGGCAGCGTCCCAAATGGCACCCTGTTCCCTATATAGTGCACAACTTTTGACCAGGGGCCAATAGGGCTCTGGTCTAAAGTTGTGCATTATATAGGGAACAGGGTGCCATTTGGGACACAGCATTAAATAGCGTTTGGTTACATTATAATTTAAGCGACTGGATCTTAAGACTGTGTACTCACTTGATCTGATCTTTTTATAAAGGGGGACATCGGGCTTCTCGTAGAGCTAAAACCACCAAGAAATGTAGGTTATTACATCATAAGTAAGTAGCCTTGTCCGAGCTAGAACTGCTCATAGTCCAGATCGCTAGTCTATCGCAGGCCTTACATCATAAAAGAGACAAATCCTTATATAGATTGGACAAATCCCTATTAAAGCTATTATAGCTTGTCGACTATAGGGGGAAAACACTTAGCAGTGATCACCTGGTCATGTTTCCACAGCCACAAGATGTCGTAAGGCAACTGGAAATCAATGCGCTTCTGTCTTAGGTACTTTCCTGAAAGAGGGAGAGAGAAATTAAGTAACAAGTCATGACAAAGTGTGTGTGTGTATGTGTGTGTGCTTTCAGGCAAGAACACTCACCGACATGGATAGGGGCAGGAAAAAGCCCATACTCGTGTTCCCCAGGTGTGTACTCCAGTTTCTCTTTCTTCATCTGCAGGAGCTGACTACGAGGACTGAAAGAAAAACAGGAACAAAACGAGAGTGAGATGTCCATATATGCCCTTAAATATTCCTGTTTTGACCTTTGGTAAGCAAACGGGTATATCCAGATTTGACATGTCTGTGTTTCTCTCTTATGGGACTCACTCTGCCGTCTTGTACACATCAGAGTAGAGCCCCGCCTTTTGGAACTTCTTCTTTGGAGGCCTGGCTGCTCTCTTTTCCCGTTGGCTGGTTATAGGCATGGGTGGAGCTTGTTCCATGGAGACGATGCCCGGACATTCCGGGGAGGAGGGGCCATCTGGTTTCCCCTCCAGAGCACTGAAATAGAACAAAGAGTCAGTTTATAGTGATGACTGGCTTGATAGTCTCTCGCTATATATATATATATATATATATATATATATATATATATATATATATATATATATATATATATATATATATATATATATACACACAGCTGCTAAAATCTAAGATTAGCGCTGCCTATGGAAGTAAACTGCAACATAATCACGGTTCTCCACTCTCATCGTTGAGGCTACAATCACGTGTTGGCCTGTAGTGGTGGTGGTTTTACCTGCGAAAGCGGTGCAGCTCCTCTTGGGTGAGCCAACCACTTCCTCCCTCAGCACTGGCCCTGATCCCCAAGCCACCCAGGTTCTCCTCCCTGTCCAGAGCTCGTTCCTCCACCTCCCCTCGTTCCTCCACCTCCCCTCCTTCCTCCTCCTCCTCCTCCCTTTCTCTCTCCCAGTGCTTCCTTTTCTGGCCTTTCCTGAACTGGCCCTGGACCACCGACTCGATCGCGTCCGTCACAGTGTCCCCCTTCCACGCTCCTCCTCCACGTTCCCGGTGCCTGGTCTGGGTCACTTCGGCCAGAGGGGGCGGCGACGGGGGCGGGGAAGGCAAGGGATGCTTCCTGGGGCGCCCGGGGCCTCTCTTCTTGACCATGTTGTTGCCTGTCCTCGCCTGTCTCTGAAGCTTCTTTGCACGGAGGATCTTGTTGACGTGGTGCAGGCTGTGTTTAGAGGGCTGGGCCCGGTGGGAGTGGTGTGGCGGTGAGGCATCATCGTCCAGGCAGCAGCCCTGGGACGGCGAGTTGTGGCCACAGTGAGAGAGGCAGGCGGAGGAGGAAGAGTGGAACAGAGGAGGGTGGTGGTGGTGCTGCCTGAGGTGGTCCTCAGGGGTAGAGTGGTCGGCTCGGGTCTGGACACTTGATGTACAGCCTGCAAAGAAACAGACAAATAGAGAAAAGAGAGGGGAATTAGATGATGAACATAGGAATAAGCTGCAGCGTGACACTTATGAACGTATATTTATTATCCATTCCAAGCCCTAGCTTAGTTCCACCGTTAGGCCAACATATTTCCTCTGTCGGTATTGTAATGCTATCTAATAATTATCAAGGCTTAACCTTAAATTGAAAGGAAATTACTACATTTGCCATTGATATCCACTGCCAATTCCCTCACCAAAATGCAGCTCATTATGGATAAACATATAGGCTAAGCCCACCTCAGCAAACTGAAATACTATGTCACGTAATGAACAATGACTTTGTTTTTCCTTTCAAGCCATAAAGTGTTGCATTAAGTCCATCACATTAGTGAACGGTCCTACTATAAGTAAAGACACCAAGCCACTCCAGCATCCCCCCTGCTGCCTCTCGACTCTTCTGGTTCACACTCCTGTGTGTGGTTTATCCCACCCTCTGCCTCCCTGCCTACTAGGCTACCTCCATGGTGGTGGTGACCGCAGAACGACCCTGTGTCCTGAGCTCTAATCCTGGATTACCCTGGCTGGGTTCAAACTACACCATGCCACCTCACTAGGAGCCTTCCACCGAGCGAACCTGGCCTTCTCACACATAGAATACATACACACTTATCTCAGTCAATGGCAGCCAGGCAGCTTGATGGAGCTGAATCATTACCCAAATCACCCAGTCTTCCCTGTTCATCTATATTAGCTGAGAGCAGGTGTAGTGTTTACACATTGATCTAAGACAGAGATGCACGCAGCCTTTCAGTTTGATAGCTTTTGATGTGGAAGCCTACCAAATATAGCCTGTAACAAAACGCCCAGCTCAACTATCACGGCGAGTCAACTATTCTTATGGAAATAAAACATCTCGCTGGACATCCTACAAGGATACAATGACAATCACACAAAAGCAGGGCCAGTTTAAGTAATTATGGGGGTTTTGCTGCCAAGCCCTTAATCACTGGTTAGGGCTATCTAATGTCAGGGCCGGTGGAGGGTAGATGTACATACAGGGGATGGCATTGTGTTCCTCCAAGGGATTTCTAAAGGATAAATTTAACCAATGAGGCACAAGGGGGGGTGTGGTATATGGTCAATATACGATGGCTAAGGACTGTTCTTGGGCACGCTGCAACACCGAGTGCCTGGATACAGCCGTCAGCTGTGGTATATTGGCAATATACAACGAACCCCCGAGGTGCCTAATTGCTACTGTAAACTGGTTGCCAACGTAATTAAAACAGTAAAAAGTCATTTTTGGTCCTACCTGTGGTATACGGTCTAATATACCATGGCTTTCAGCCAAATCAGCATTCAGGGCTCAAACCACCCCGTTTATAATGAGTCATTGAACACTGAGATTCAGCAGAGATATCTTGAAATTGACCTGGTATGCATAACCATGAGTGACAGTATTGGTTCCAGGATTTTGTTTCCATGTAGTGGCCACTTTACAAACCACCATATGGCATAGTGAGCACTGAACACGGTGTGAGCACTGAACACGGTGTGCGTCCCAAATGGCACCCTATACCCTTTATAGTGCATTACTTCTGACCAGAGCCCTGGTTAAAAGTTGTGTGCTTTATAGGGAATAGGGTGCCATTTGGGACACACTCCGCGTTCAGTGCTCACTATGCCATATGGTGGTTTGTAAAGTGGTCACTGCATGGAAACAAAACCCTGGAATCAATACTGTCACTCGTGGTTATGCATACCAGGCCAATTTCACTACTTATTGCCAAGAAATGAAACTAAGCGGACATCATCCAAACAAAATAGAAAGCTGAATTCTTGAGGCACTAGCAGCAGAACTTTTTTTTAAAAGTAAATTTGGTACACAATTCAATAACCTTCACAATGTCAGATTCAATTTGGGTTCAATTCCAAAGAAGTACAAAGAAAGATTTTGGTGCAGAATTCACATTCAGAGCAATAGAACAGGGATTTTAATTTGAGGGTATTTTGATCCATATCGGGCGAACCGTTAATAAATGACAGTAGTTTCTGTACATCACCCCCCCCATTTTGGGAAAGATTCACTTATATGTGTATTAAAGTAGTCAAGTGTAGTATTTGGTCCCATATTCCTAGCATGCAATTATTACATTGTGACTACAAACTTGTTGGATGCATTTGCTGTTTGTTTTGGTTGTGTTTCAGATTATTTTGTGCCCAACAGAAATGAATAATGTAGTGTCTTTTTTAATGTATACTGAACAAAAATAAAATGTAACATGCAACAATTTCAAAGTTTTTACTGAGTTACAGTTCATATAAGGAAATAAGTCAATTGGAATAAATTCATTAGGCCCTAATCTATGGATTTCACATGACTGGTCAGGGGAACTTGGTAGCCAGGTGCCCGCAGGTGAAGAAGATGTATGTGGAGGTCCTCGGCTGGCGTGGTTACACGTGGTCTTCGGTTGAGACCAGTTGGACATACTGCCAAATGTTCTAAAACGACGTTGGAGGTGACTTAAGGTAGAGAAATTAACATTAAATTCTCTAGCACTAACTCTGGTAGACATTCCTGCAGTCAGCATGCCAATTGCACGCTCTTTCAAAACTTGAGAAATCTGTGGCACTGTGTTGCGTTACAAAAATGCACATTTTACAGTGGTCTTTAATTGTCCCCAGCACAAGCTGCACCTGTGTAATGATCATGCTGATTAATCAGCCTGTCAGGTGGATGGGTTATCTTGGCATTCGAAAAATCCTCACTAACAGGGATGTAAACAAATTTGTGCACAAAATTTGAGAGAAATAAGCTTTTGGTGCATATGGAAAATTACTGGGATTTTTCCATTCAGCTCATGAAACATGGGACCCAACACTTTACATGTTGCGTTTATATTTCTGTAAATATACAAAAATATACAACACTTTACATGCTGCGTTTATATTTCTGTAAATATACAAAAATATGCAACACTTTACATGTTGTGTTTATATTTTTGTTCAGTGTAAATAAGAATAGAGTAGGTTTCTAAACACTTTTACATGAATGTGGATGCTACCATTATGATGGATAATCCTGAATGAATCGTGAATAATGATGAGTGAGAAAGTTATAAAAGTGACTCCAAAATGACACAATACATTATTTACCATTCATTTCTATTGGGCACAAAATAATCTAAAACACAACCAAAACAAACAGAAAATGCATCCAACAAGTTTGTAAATGAAAGCTGACAGTCTACACTAACCTTTAGTCATTGTATCATTTAAAATCCAAAGTGCTGGAGTACAGAGTCAAAACAAACTAAACATTTTCACTGTCCTAATACTTTTGGAGCTCACTGTATTTCAGCATATCGCTCTCTAACAGAAAGCCCTGTCACAATGACTCACCCATCTCTCTCCTCTCTGCTAACGTGGAGTGCTCCTTTCTCAACATCCGCTCCATCCGGGTGAAGTTAGAACTCTCTGCCGCCCCTCCCTTCCTGACTCGGCCTCCTCTCAGCAAGGTAGGGGTCAGGGCGGTGGCGAACAGGTTGGTGTGGTGCGGAGGGTCCTGGGACTTGGGATCCGCCTCGTCTGTGGGTGTGAGGGGCTCCTCGTCTTCCTCCTCGCTGTCTGAGCAGCCAGCTGGATCTTCTCCCTGACCATCTGTGAATGGGCCCTGGCCGACAGCTGCGGGGTTCCGGGAGAGCTTAGCGTAGTCTGCCTCGGAGCTGCCCATCCTGAACCAGGACTCGACGTGTTGGTGGCCCCTGGGCCTGGCACTGCCCTGGGCCAGGCGAGAGGGCCCCAGGAAAGACAGGGATGTCTCCTTGCGCTTGTACCTCTCGGCTGAGGAAGAGGAAGACGAGGAAGGAGAATTGGCCGAGGTGGCCGTGGCTTGTTTGTTGGCACTGGTGGTAGTAGGGGTGGAGTCTCTTCCAAAGCGACAGCGCTGCAGAGATTCGGCCATTCCGGCCCCGTGTTCTCCCCTTCCTGACCCCGGGCTCTCTGAAATTTCGGCTCCGCCTCGGCTCTCTCCTGCTCCCTCTTCCCCGTCGTCCTCTGCGCAGCGCTCTTGATGTTTGTGTCTGTGTTTGTGTTTGTGATGCCAGCCGAACGACAGCTCTGAGGACATTGCCGGGTAGAGCACGGGAGACCGGCCCCCACCCAGGAACTCCTGTCTCAGCAGCTTGTGTTTCTTCTTGTGAAATTTGGAGGGGTTGAGCAGGAGGTGTGACGGGTGGTGGTGGTGCACGTAGGACGGGGGAGGTGGTGGGGGGAAGGAGGGGGAGTGATGGGAGTGGTGGGATGGAGCAGAGTGGGAGTTCTGGTGATGGGGGTACAGGGCACTGGCTGGGGGGTATCCTCTGTAGTAGCCCAGACCAAGGGGACCAGAGGAGTATGGAACACTGTAGGATGGGTGGTAGAACCCACCGCTAGATAGCGGGAACCCCAGCCCATGAACGAATGGTACATCTGACATGGACTCCCGCAGCTTGGGAGGGCGCCCGCGTTTCTTCTTCAGGTCTGGCTTGCGGACGTAGTGCAGAGAGTCACAGGGGTACGAGGGGTGGGGGGAGTAGTAGCCGCTGAAGTTTATCCTGAAGATGGTTGGAAGCAGGTCTCTGTGCAGGTAGTGATGCGGAGGGGGGCCGCCAGCGCCTCCTATGGCCCCAGTGGCCCTGCCTACCGACCCTGGTACTCTGCCCGCCCCCGCAGCTCCCGGGGGCATCCCCAGCCCACTGCCCAGCCTGAGCGCAGGGGTGCGGTGCGCTATCCTGATCTCACTCAGCCTCACCACAATCTCATCTAGCTCTGCCAGGAAGTCGGGGTCCTGGCGCCGGGAGCGCAGCTGCAGGTACTTCTTCTTGCGTTTGCGCTTCTGCCTCTTTAGCTTGTCGTAACCCGGGCAGCCGTGGCTCCGGCGCTTGCATTTGTGCTTGTGTTTCTCTTTGTGGCCCACTAGTGCAGAGGGAGGGGTCGCCAGTAGGGGCCTGCGGGGGTCTGGTGAGGACCTCGCCCCCAGTGGTGATGGAGAGGGCGAGGGGTGCTCCAGCAGCACTGACGACGAGTGTCTTAGTCCACCGCGAGGGTTTATCCCAACCCCTACCCCCACGGCTGAGCCCATCACCCCTGGCATTAGCAGTCCACTGGCCATGCCAGGTGGTATCCCCACGCTACCTAGGCCACTTGCCCCACCGGCCTTCTCACCCCGGTCAGAAGTGCTGTTGTTGTCTGTTCCTATGCCGCTGTCGCTGGGTACAGTCTCCTCACTGTGAGACTCACTGACAGGAGAGGGGGTGGCTTCCTTCAGCTCATTCAGAGGTGCAGGGGAGGTGGGGTGGAGGGGCCTAGGAGGGGATAGCTTACGGTAGTGGTAGTGCTGCCTGTAATGATGGTGGTGGTGATGGTAGCCACGGCACGACTTCTTCTGGGAGGCCACGGCAGCCGAGGAGCCCAGAGGGCCCAGAGTGCGAGGGGAGGGGGCTGAGAACGTTGGGGGAGGGAAGGGGAATGAGTGGTGGCCGTGGCTGTGGAAGTGCGGGTGCGTCAGGAAGTGCACTGCCCCTGGCGCCACAAAGCAGGAGTCACTGATGGGGCTCTGGCCTCCGCTGGACTGGGAGAGCGAGGGGGAGGGGAACACCTCGGCAGACGGGAGCTGGTGCTGCGGCTGAGACTGATGATGGTGGAGGGGCGACGTGGTGTTTGGGGACAGGAAAGGCCCCTCAGTGGGTGATGTTGGAGCTGCCAACGAGGGATTTGTTGGCGCTTTAGGTTTGCGCCCTCTCCTTTTCCCCATGTATATCGTCCCCTTTTTGCTAACGTTGATCTGGGGTCCCAGTTTGCCTCCGAAAGAAGCAGCCAAGGAGGATAGAGACTGGGTTGCAGCTGCTACCTGGCCCACCACCCCACTG
Organism: Oncorhynchus kisutch; assembly: GCF_002021735.2. Classification (NCBI taxonomy): domain Eukaryota; kingdom Metazoa; phylum Chordata; class Actinopteri; order Salmoniformes; family Salmonidae; genus Oncorhynchus; species Oncorhynchus kisutch. The sequence continues at coordinate 41,840,512 of NC_034190.2, read as the reverse complement.
GCAGTTCCTCTGGGGGGCTCCTGCTCTGGTCCGGACCCTGGTCCTAATAGGATCTGGCTAAGGAACCGTTTACGTTTGACACTCTTCATCTTATTGATCTTGCCTATGATAGTCTTCATGATGAGCTGCCCGTTGCCCTTGGTCCGGAACTGTTTCCCATCCCCCGCTTCCGGTGCCAGAGTGGGGGGCTGACCCTCCTGCGGCAAGGTCGGGGGCAGGCGTTTGGGTCGTCCCCGCTTCCTGGGCATAGGTTTGGGAGGATTCAGATCTACCTCTGGGTGGAGAACAGGGGGGTCCTGCTCCTCTTTTGACCTGTGTAAAGAAAATACCTTAGAGGGGGCCAGCTTGTGAGGGGGACGTCCCCGAGTGGGGGCATCCAGCCTTGGCATCTTAGACTTGGGCCGTCCCCTTTTCCTGGCTGGCTGAGGAAAGAGTTGAGACATGGCAGGAGGCTTGACCTTATTGGGGTTAGGAGGCCGTCCTACAGGCCTGCGTATGGGTGGGGGAGTATCAAGGCCTGAGGAGGATAAAGGCATGATGGTTTCACACTGGTCAACGAGGCTGTACTGGCCCGCCCTCTGTGTCCGGTTCACTACTCTGGTCCAGCGGGGCTTTCTGCCTCGCCGCTTCTTCAGGGGTTTGTTCTCATGCTCTGGGGGCGAGCCCGGTGACTCGTCTCCAGGGGACTCGTCTCTGAGAGGAGGGGGTGAATGGTTGCCGGCGGGCTCTGGTGGCGAGGCAGTCCGTCTCACAGACTCCGGGGGACTGGAGGTACCACTGGTGTGACCATCTCTTTCCCTGTTGGGACTGCGTTTATTGGGGTTGGGATTGCATTTAATGGGGTTGGGACTGCGTTTACTGGGGCTCAAGCTCTTGCCTCTCTCCCCTCTGAGTGACGGATTAGCCCCCTTGTCCTTGGCCTCCTGCTTGCCTAATGCTGAAGGAAGGGAGCATTTGGTTAAGTCTCTGGGGCCGACCCGGTCACGCTCCTGCTCCCTCTCACTGCTCTCCCTCTCCTCTGCCTGGGAGGGACTGTCTCGGTCTCGGGAGTGGTGTCCTTGAGAGGCAGGGGAGCCCTGGCGACTTGGCCCGCTCCCCGTCCTCTTCTCTGAAGAGGAGCAGGATGACAAACGAGGTGGTGATGAGGAAGAGGAGGAGACAGAGTGAAGCGGTGGGCAGTGAGTAAGACGTGACTGTAGTGGCTTCGCGCCATTACTGTTGCTGTCGTTGTTGTCCTTTGAAATTGTTGCCAGGCGGTTATTGCCGCCACCGTAAGTTAATGTAGGGCTGCTGCTGCGACTGCTGTTGCTGTTGTTGCTGCTGCCAGACTTGCTGGCCCCATCTGCCTCCTCTTTCCCAGGCGGGGTGGATGACTTCTCCAAAACATTGTCTTTATTGTTCCGGGAGCCATAGGGGCGGCCAGGAGGGCGAGAGACGGGAGGGGGTGGAGCTAGGTGAACCGCTCTAGAATAGGTCGCCCTGTTGGCCATAGCGCGGTCTCGCTGCTTTGGGGTGGGGGCCATAAAGTTAGAAGTGGTGTGGGTGGTGGGAGAGGAAGTCGTTTTGGGGGGTTTCACCTTGGTGGACTTTGAGGGAGGGCAGGTGGCGATGAGTTGCGCTAGTTTCTCAGTGACAGTAGGAGCCCCCCAACTAGAAACACCCCGGTCCTTCTCCCTCAGACCCTCACTGCTGTAAGTGTACCCAGGAGGTTTAGTAGCGGCTTCCACGCTGGGTTCCGGTGATGGGGGCGCAGGAGGGGAGGGTGAGGAGGTAGGAGACTTGGTTTGGGGCGTGGGCGTCTTCTTCCCCGAGGCATGGTGCGTTTTGCCGTCTGCCAAAGGACGATGAAGATTCAGCGGTCTCTCCGTAGAGGCGGCGGATTTCCCGTCCGACTTCGCCTCAGATTTGTCCAACTTGCAGGCCAGTTTTGGAAGACCCTGCGAAAAGAGAATACAAATATTAAAATCTAAAAGGCCATTGATTGCAGATAAGGCCTACCCATTTCACAGAAAGGTAGTTCCCTGAAAGGTATTGTGTTGTGTTTCACTAAAAAAGCTTTTATTTTTTTTAAATGTCTGACTATTTTGACATTTGTAATCTTCTGATATGTATCCACCAAACCCAGGCAATGCTTTCTGGTAATTATCTAAAAGTGAAAACCTAATCGAAACAATTTTGCTCAGAAAGAAGCATTTGAAAACCACATAAAGCATGCTAAAAGCCAACCCTGTCAAAATGGCAACCTAGACAGTCTATATGAAATCCAATCAGGTTGGGTTTCTCCCTATGTAAACTGTAGTTCACTGATTTGAATTTCCTGTCCTCTACTGCTTCTCAGTTCTGCCCAGAGGGGAAGATCCTCTAGACCAGGGCTCTCCAACCCTGTTTCTAGAGAGCTACCGTCCTGTAGGTTTTTGCTCTAATCCTAATCTAGCCCACTTCATTCTAATAATTAGCTGGTTGAATAGTTAAATCAGGTTAGCTATAGCGGAGGTTGGATCAAAAACCTACAGGAGGGTAGCTCTCCAGGAACAGAGTTGGAGAGCACTGCTCTAAACTCAAAACGTATTCAGGACAGACAAGGACAGAGCAGAGCAGAGAAGAGAGAAGGAGGCAGGGAATGATTGGAAGGGGAGACAAGCCAGAATGGGACACAAAGTGAATACATTCAAAGAAACTGAGATGATTGTGTAAAATATGAAGCAAATCGACTTTACAAGTAACAAATATAATTTCTGAATTCAAACCAGTGAAACAGTGTTGGAAGAATTGGAAATGTTCTCATATGTGTGAACTGGCTGTCAGTATTGCTTTGCCTATTTTTGGCACAGTCCAAAGCCAGACACGTCTTGTGCAATTTCTAATAGTCTCTTTGGATAGGATTCCTTGTTTGACAGGGATATGTTTTTTTTAATCAACGTCCTAGCATAATACATGCTTTCCTTGCTTACCCGTTTAGCTGGAGTACTCCCATTCACTGGACTGGATGAAGTGGTGGAAGGAGCAGGAACAGGTAGAGGAGGAGTAGGGGCAGCAGCAGAGGGAGATGAAGACAATGGGATGGGTCGGTTCATGCCAGGACTCTGCTCTCTCTCCCTGCCATGTGGAGGACTCTGGGTCTGGTTGCCCCCGTCGCCTATCCCGACTCCTCCGCGGCTCCCCCGGCCACCTCCGCGCCCGCTTGGTCTCACGGTAGCCCTGAAGGCCGGCCGACACACGTAGTTCTCCAGAATCTTGGGTGGCTTCTTCATGCGTTTTGCCTGCAGGCCAATCTTGAGTTTGACATTGCCCTCATGGAGGCTAGTCTCTTTGACAGAGAACTGTGGTGGCTGCTGTTCACCGGAGCCCCCTCCTCCACCTGCAGCAGAACAGGAGTCCCTCTGCGACCCCTCTCTCTCCTCCTTCTTCTCCTCCTCCTCATCTTTCTTCCCACCTCCTCCTTCCTTCTCTCGCTCTCCTGGGGGAGCAGTGGTGAGGAGGGGGGGTGGAGTAGCAGGCCCCCCCTGAGTCCTCTGATCCATCAGAGATTTAGGGGGTGAGGGGTGATTAGGGAGGGATGTTTGGGACGCCAGGTACAGTTTTTAGGGTAAAGCCGTGGTGCAGAAGGAGACGGGATAGGGGTGAAGGGGGAAAGGGGATATTGGGGAAGCTGAAAAGCAATCCTTGTTTGGTGGCTTTGCTCCTTTCCTGGCTGCCCAGCCCTCTTTCTCCGTCCTTCAAGCTGTAGAGAGAAAGACGAGTAGAGATGGGAGGGGGTAGGACAGGGTGGGGAATAGTAAAGACAAGAGTTTGATATTAGTCAACAGATAACAGAAGAGATTTTATCAAAAACAAAATACATTTCTAAGCACTGCAAGGCATCCTTTACCATAGTGAGGAAGACGAGACAAAGGTGAAATATTTGTATCATCTATTTGCTTAGTGGCTGTCCTTCATCTCTAGGTGACTTTTTATGGATGTGTTCGTCCTTACAGCTTCCCTCAATCTGTGACCTATTTAGACAAATGGGCATCTATTCGACAAGAGAGGTGTAGTTCTGGTGCTCAAGAACTAAATAACAGCCATGCTCCTGTGAACTACAACTCCCAACAGCCCTCCAGGTCTGTATGCCACTATCAAGCGTATCAGACTAGGAGTGCTGGTTTAGGATCAGTTTTTACATGGACAGTGGGGACCTGATCCTAGATCAGCACTGACTTCTGCATTCTGACCCTCAGATATAGTTACAGAGTATTATGGATACTGTAGTAAATCATGCTACAGACCCCACCACCAGTACCCAGGTGATTTGTGATAAGCTGCTAAATGAACCATCCCCCATGGATCTCTTGTTTGATCGAAAATGTGTCTCATAACGCTCACAGTGTAGTGCTGCGGCAAAGTTCCCATTTGGAGGAGGGAAGTGTCCGTATGAAAGAAATGGTCTGCTCCGGCTCCCTACGTCCACTGAGTGATTTAATGCGGGCTCGCCCAAAGCAGGTGCTTTCTCCGAGTGAAGTCATTTGGAGGCGATTCATAACTGTGACCTCAGCACATTGGGCTCTCTGGGGGACAGAGGATGCGGCCGGTGTTCCCAACCACTCTGGAGCAGCCAATGAGAGAGAGCGGGAGAGAGCAGCATGCTGACAGTTTATGTGTGCCTGCCCTACTGTGGCAGAAAGCACTAACAAATTCACTTAGTGGAGCCAGAGCGTGTGTTGGGTAAGTCATCCGATAAAGCAGTCAGAGAGCTAAAATCGACAATGTTCAGAAGCTTGCGAGACTACTTGTTCTGGATTGTTTTACTAGTAGCTCGTAGGGCTTGGGGGAGGCAGACGTTTTCTGCAGAATCACAATAACTGTGGTCCAGAACTTGGAGTCTTGCCTGTGTTTCCCCACACCCACTTTTCTATGTTTACTTCAATTACTCAGTCCATTTCGCCTCAAACTTCCACCACATACACTGCTGCTACTCGCTGTTTATTATCTATGCATAGTCACTTTACCCCTACCTACATGTACAAATTACCTCGACTAACCTGTATTTTGTCTTACTTTTTATTTATTTTTTTACTTTAGTTTTAGTCAATATTTTCTTAACTCTATTTCTTGAACTGCATTGTTGGTTAAGGGCTTGTAAGTAAGAATTTGTATCAGCACGTGACAAATACAATTTGATTTGACATACATTACTCAAATCACACCTCCCTCCTGAGGGCTCCCGAGTGGTGCAGCGGTCTAAGGCACTACATCTCAGTGCTAGAGGGAGGTGTATAATTGGCCCAGCATTGTCCGGGTTTGGCTGGTGTAGGCCGTCACTGTAAATAAGAATTTGTTCTTAACTGACTTGCCTAGTTAAATAAAGGCTAAAGGTCAAAAATAAAACCTTGCTCCCTTTCACTCTAGGAACAGCAGACAAACTTGAGTTGCTGTTTTCCTACTAATCGAAAACACATCTCTCCCCTTTCCCCATGTCCTCCACTCTGTGACAATCATTCCCCTCTTTCTTTGATACTCGCTGCTTCAAGAAGTGTTAGTGTGTGTTCACATTCATTTTGCAGCTTCCGCTGATCTGACTGCTGGTATGCCAAAAATAAGCTGCTGTAGTAGCAAGGGATGTAAATGGCTATTGACAAGACTAGAGTAAAGCCTGACAAGTTAGTCAAAACATCTCTCTCACTCTTATAGTCATACAAGGTGTTTTGTTTGAACAGAACTACACTATGCCCATTACCTAGTTTAATATTTCCAAACAGACTGACCAAAGATCATACTTTTTTTCTCTTTCTGCATATTAGGCCTACATTGCAATATATCAAAATGCTGATGGAGAGAAGCTCTAATGTGTCCTTCTCTGCCCCTACACTAATGGTCATTCTCTGGTCAGTGGGACAGTTATTCTCAGGACAGGGAAATTATGTATTAGCCTACTACTCCAGAGATACAATTAACATTCAGAAAGATTACGCCTACTGATGTTACAGAAGGAAATGTCACATTCTTTCTATTAGGGTACATTTCAACGTAGAGCTAATGTCATATGCACATAAAGAGATTTAGTAAAGTGATGTGGGGAATATTCCTTTTCCTACAAAAAAAAGTTGGAGACCAAAAAATCATTTCCAAACCAGGAAACAGCAGGAGTTACAGAATTCGCAGGAGAAACTCATCATAGAATGACAACGACCGAGAAATTCGGTGAAATGGGAACATAGTAAACCATTTGGAAAGCCCCCTCCTCTCTCTCTCTCTCTCCTTCCCTCCTTTAGCACACGTTAATAACTTCTGATTTCCCAATGGCGTAGTATTGAAAGCAGCCTCGATAGCATTCTCAGGACAGGTCCGATCTCTAAAGGTTTTCAATTTGAAATCATCATTGGCCGTTGACTCAGTCAATTATTATACATCTTTCCAAACTGTTATTAGTTATTACAATAAATGAGACCAAAGCCTCAACAACAACAGCAGGTGACGTGATCTTTACTTATGTGTTGTTGATAATAGACAGAGTAGCTAGACTGCTTACTTCCTAAATTCACAACAAAACGACTACCGAAGGACGTGACAAAACCAAAAAGGCCATGGTTTCTGATTTTTCAGAAGATTCATGATAAATCGGGGTCCCATACCACTGTATCATCATTAGCCCAAAACAAGTTCACTCAAATTATTTTGCCCGAGGTCCTTCGGGTTAGGCAGCGTGCCCCCTATGCCAATCATCCTGTTGGATGCATTTGTTGTAAGTAGCCTACAATAGAAGTGCAGTAAACCATGAATAAAATAAGGCTAACTGAGGATGATACTCTGACTGAATATGTCCAGGTTATGTGAAAAAGTGTGCTTGTATAACATTGTGGACAGGAGCAAATAATAAAGTTGGACAATAGTCTGTAAATCTTTCAGATGATACATTCACTCACCTCCGTAGGAGTCCAAAAAGTGAGCAGCCTACATCCTTATCTCTTTACAGTATATCCACGTTTTGTACTATACTTCAGCACCCCTAATAACAGACTCTTATTTCCCTAACTTAAAGGGAAAGTTCACCACGTTTCAATCTCATTTTCTTTATCTCCAGCACAATACCAGTGTCAGCATATGTGCACATTTCAATATTTTGTAGGAAAAAATAATCCACCCTGTGATGTAACATAAGCATATTTTTTGGGACCTTTTAAAAAATAAAATACCACAGATCCGTGCTGTTTTGACATATGTAGACACTGGCTTGATGCTGGAGATGATGAATTGGAGGTTGAAAGGTGGCGGAATTACCCTTTAACCTACTAGTAAACTATAGCCTTGCTACACATACTGTAACGGAGTTAAAATTATTAAAATTGTCCATTTTCAACATCGCTTGGCCATATCAACACATCCACATCGCAAATGGTCCTTGCTATCCGGGATCATTGAGACTTCCCTACCCCGTTGAAGTTGAAAATGGTTAGGGTTAGATACGGGTTATGGTTCGGGTACGAACGTCCCAAGGATTCTGGATAACATTAATTCTTCGCAAATAGCCTAACACGGTTTCAAAACATATCCTTGTGACGATTTATGTTAATTTGATTTACAAATACGTGCAATGTAAAAGGTTCGAACACCTCTTTACAATATCAAATCACCTCGTGCAATAACGTTTGATCGTTATGCGCTGTAACGATGGGTGTGGGGGAATTGTGAGCCCAAGAGCTATCCATCAAAACACATATTGCATAATAAAGATTGACCATATGGATTGACAATATCAACTTCTACAATAATCGCTAAATCTTTCACATTATGCATCCACTCACCTCCGTAGGAGTACAACAGTGTTCACATTATGTGGATCAAAATCCTCCCTTCGTGCGTATCAACATGGTCGCCACAGTATTTATGTTCCCAACTGCTGATTTGTCAAAAACGCAGATGACAGAAATGTCAAAATTATACCTCCATTCCGATTTTGGGAGATCAATTATGAATTCAGACATGTACTCATTTCAAACTCTTTTGCATCAACTGCGAACGTTTCGACTTGATAATAGCACTGCTATTACTAAATAGCTAACAAGCTAATATTGTAGTTATAGTTTAGCAGTGACCCAAACCGACGTCCTAACGCATGAGAATGTTGCTTACAAGAGAAAAAATAACCAAAAACAGAAAGTTATTAGACAGACGCCAAAAGACGATACATTATTACCAATTCTAGAAAAAATAATAATAATTGGAACGAGGTAACAAAATATTGCCGTGCAGTAGTGACTTGATACAATGTATACATTCAAAGAGAACGATGTAAATGTTGTAACAAGCTATCGGTCGTCCAATAATAACCTATGTTACATTGTATCAATGGTGCTCACTAGCAAGCCATCATCTGGGCTGCCTTGCTATGATAACTTGGATTTCTAGCAACGTGGCCGTACTTGTGGGAAATGTATCCATCTGACAGTGTTACATAATTTGATAGTCTCCGTTTTGTTTCATAAAGTTCACGAATAAGGAAGAACAAACTAAACCAAATAACTGAATAAGCTGTCATTTTCGCTTAGCCACTCGTGCTAGCTTTGTAGCTGAAGCTAAACTATGACGGCTAACGATGCAATTACATTTAGCTAACAAGCTAGCAAGTCAGCTAGTTAAGACATGCCTTAGAATAGTCTTCTATCGAAGGAGTAAAGACAAATCCAATAGCAAAGAGGCTAGCAATATTTAAGGAAGCAGATATATTTAAATAAAATAGATGCAGCGCTGTGTACGTTATAAAAAAAACACGAACTGTCAACAAAATGGCGGCTGCGTTGAATCAAGAGACCCGAAATGGATCTCCCTCTATTTCTTCCCCCTCGACGTTTTTTTTCCTCACACAGCAATTGGTATCTTTGATATCCCCAAACGCGACTGGACTCTTCTCCAACACAACGTTAGCTGAGCCGAGACGTTTCGGAATGGGCCTCGGTCATTAATCGGGCCTCCATGTCTGCTAAGCCCGTATAGTTTATGTCAGTACAACACGGGCATTCTCAGTCACACATGGAGGGAGGGAAGGAGACGGGCAGCGGGGTGAGGGTCGTCACTAGTTAAGACAGACATAAAGTCATGAACCCCGCCAAAAATATTAATTTCTACAATTTATCTTTTTAAAATCGGATTTTAAACCTAAGCCTAACCACACTGCTAGCCTTATGACTAACCCGAAATGAAGACCAAAAAGCACATTTTTGTTTTCAAAGATTTTTACAATATAGCCAATTTACTTTGTGCCTGTGTTATCTAATGCGAACCTGGGAGGGAGGAGGCAGAGGTCGTATGGTAGGCTACTAGACACTTTCTCCAGGCGGTGTTACACAAAATGCCCCTATTATTATTTTATTTTTGTCTTTTGATTCTGAAAGTGAAATGAAGAACTGCTGCAACAACGGCGTATCAATGCACTACGTGAACTGGAAGAAGAGATTCAACTTTCATGTCGTCTCTGTGGAATATAGCCTAATTGACCTATTATTATGCATAATTGACAACCTTGCACGAGAAAACGAAAGGCAGTGTTTGTGTGCGCTCTTGGATATGTTTATCCAAAATTAAGCGTCTAGACTCCCGTGGGACTCAAATTTAGAGGCGGGATGTAAATCTGGCTATTTAGAATTATAATCCAGTTGCCTTTGTTAAAAATTCAGAAAGCGTTTAATCCAATTTTAATTTGTCAATTTAGTTCGATCATGCAAACTCTTGCATACCATTGGTCCTTGTCTTAAAATAAGCGGGACTGGGAGATGGCCTTTATGGACCCTGAGCAAAAGTTGTGCACTGTGTAGAGAATAAGGTGCCATTTGGGACATTATCTGGGACTAGGCGCTCAATGGGTAGAGTGAAGGACATGTGGTATTCAATGACACAGCTTTTCACTCCTGCTTTATGAATTTGACCATTTTTATTATCTTCAATCTTATCACCTCATTGCCAGTCGGATGTATTCGTTAACAAACATATACAGTACCAGTCAAAAGTTTGGACACACCTACTCATTCAAGAGTTTTCTTTATTTTTTACTATTTTCTACATTGTAAAATAATAGTAAAGACATCCAAACTATGAAATAACACATGGAATCATGTAGTAACCAAAAACGTGTTAAACAAAAATATATTTTAGATTCTTCAAAGTTGCCACCCTTTGCCTTGATGACAGCTTTGTACACTCTTGGCATTATCTCAACCAGCTTCACCTGGAATGATTTTCCAACAGTCTTGAAGGAGTTCCCACATATGCTGAGCACTTGTTGGCTGCTTTACCTTCACTCTGTGGTCCAACTCATCCCAAACCATCTCAATTGGGTTGAGGTCAGGTGATTGTGGAGGCCAGGTCATCTGATGCAGCACTCCATCACTCTTCTTCTTGGTCAAATAGCCCTTACACAACCTGGAGGTGTGTTGGGTCATTGTCCTGTTGAAAAACAAATAGTCCAACTAAGTGAAAACAAGATGGGATGGTGTATCGCTGCAGAATGCTGTGGAAGCCATGGTGGTTAAGTGTGCATTGAATTCTAAATAAATCACAGACAGTGTCACCAGCAAAGCAGCCCCACACCATCACACCTCCTCCTCCATGCTTCACGGTGGGAACCACACATGCGGAGATCATCCATTCACCTACTCTGCGTTTTCACAAAGACATGGCGGTTGGATCCAATCATTTCAAATTTGAACTCATCAGACCAAGGACAGATTTCCACCAGTTTAATGTCCATTGCTTGTGTTTCTTAGCCCAAGCAAGTCTCTTCTTCTTATTGGTGTTTATTAGTGGTTTCTTTGCAGCAATTCAACCATGAAGGCCTGATTAATGCAGTTTCCTCTGAACAGTTGATGTTTAGATGTGTCTGTTACTTGAACTCTGTGAAACATTTATTTGAGCTGCAATTTCTGAGGCTGGTAACTCTAATGAACTTATCCTCTGCAGCAGAGGTAACTCTGGGTTTTCCTTTCCTGTGGCGGTCCTCATGAGAGCCAGTTTCATCATAGCGCTTGATGGTTTTTGTGACTGCACTTGGAGCTTTTGAAACTTTCAAAGTTGGACTGATGGACTGTCGTTTCTCTTTGTTTTATTTGAGCTGTTCTTGCCATAATATGGACTTGGTCTTTTACCTACTAGGGCTATCTTCTGTATACCACCCCTACCTTGTCACAACACAACTGATTGGCTTAAACACCAATTTAGAAGGAAAAAAGGTTCCACAAATGAACAAGGCACGCCTGTTAATTGAAATGCATTCCAGGTGACTACCTCATGAAGCTGGTTGAGAGAATGCCAAGAGTGTGCAAAGCTTTCATCAAGGCAAGGGTGGTTACTTTGAAGAATGTCAAATCTAAAATATATTTGGATTTGTTTAACACTTCTTGGTTACTACATAATTCCATATGTGTTATTTCATAGTTTTGATGTCTTCACTATTATTCTAAAATGTAGAAAATAGTCAAAATAAAGAAAAACCCTTAAATGAGTAGGTGTGTCCAAACTTTTGACTGGTATTCTACATGTATATACACATATATACATATATCATATATACATACCAATACATATATAGGCCCATCATAATATGTCAAATACTAAAAACATATTTATTATTTTGCTGTGACTTGTACGTATTAAAAACAGAATGATTGAAAGAGGCAAAATACTAATGCATTAGAAAAGTGCATAAAGTTAGAACATGAAGGATGTGGATAGTGTAAAGGACAACGTATTAGGGTTTAATAGGGGCCATAAAGAGAGGTGGACATTATTAACAAATACTGCTATGTGAGATTAAGAGGAAGCGGGAGACGGGAGAATTTGAATTGCGTACTCCTCGCCTCCTCAAAACCCATTAGATGAGAACGCCAGATGTCCCGCCCCTCTGACCTCCTCCAATGGGTTTTGATAAGGAGGTGAGGAGAGAGGAAGTGAGGAGTATGCAATTATGATTCTCAGTGTTTTCATTCCAATAACCCAGGGTTTCCCAAACTCGGTGCTGGGGACCCCAAGGGGTGCACGTTTTGGTTTTTGCCCTCAAATAATCAACTAATCATCCAGCTTTGATTATTTGAATCTGCAATAACTTCTCCTTCCTACGGAAGTGTGCACTCGTTCACTAGTCCCCACAAATGTGAAAGCATTGGATTGGTGTAGCATGCATGGACTAGAAAGAGTTTCCATATACCAGTCATTTCCTTTCAAATCCATGAAGTGAAGAAGTGTACCTTTCAGGAGAAAGGAGAGATTATTGGGATGCAACCAAAGATGTCGGCGAGAACAGTGGGCAAATGATCTAACACAGAGCTTCAACGCAAGAGAGTGAGTTCAGCTCACCTTTTAGGATTTTCCCCAATTTATCTAATTTCATCACATTTGTCACTTCTCTGTGGCTCAAGGATGTCAGTTCATGTGGTTTGAATACAAAATGAGAGCCAATCAGAACACTGGGGGAAATACCACTACGAAGGGACAAATGGAATCCATAACATTTTGTCAGAAAACAGTTGGAACCATTTGCAGGTGAGGTGATACTGCAGGCATATTGGAACTTTCTAAAGTCAAACAAAGTTTCATAGTAAATGCATTGTGAAGTGAATTTTTGAGCAGAGTTGAATTTTGACAATGAGGCACAGTTGAATTGAAATATGTCTCTTCAATAAACGCATGGTCAAAGACGAGGCATGAGGATAGAGATGAGCCTCGTTCAGGAGTAAAGGGAAGAAGAGATGCCAGACAGGTCGAAGAGAGGGAGGCCTATAATCCTCAAATAGCCTGTCTCTCCTCCTGAGGGTCTGTCCTGATGGAGAGGGTCTCTGGGGGTTCTGGTGGGGGCTGGATGCTCTGGTCGACGCCGTCAAGACTTTTACGACACACAGGACAAGTATCGTGCTGTGGGAGAGATACAAAAACGTGAGACGTGACAAAACATGCTTAACATTACAAGTCAAGTCTCAATACTTGTGGGACAGTTTCCCGGACACAGATTAAGCCTTATCCTGGACTAAAAAGTGTTTTCAATGGAGATGTTCCATTGATCTTGCATTTTAGTCCAGGATTAGGCTTAATCTAGGTCCAGGAAACCACCCCTTTGTGTGTGGCACACGGTTACCCCCAGAACAATATAACCAAATACCCTACCTCAAGACAGTATACGTGACCCCAGTGACACACTCACTAACCTTCCATGACAAATGAAATACAGTGGTGTTGTAAACCCCACCAGTCAACCATTCCCCTGCTTACCAGTTCAAGCCATGGCACTATGCAGTCACTGTGGAAATAATGGAGGCAGGGCAGCTGTTTGACAGACTCTCCCATGGAGTACTCCTCCCTACATACTGGACACTCCAGTCTGCTATCTGAGAAAGAGGCATGAGGGGGGTTCATTCATTGTGTTCATTTTAGAATAAAGAGAGTGAACATTGACTAGTAGTGCCGGCACTACTAAAAGGCTTCTGAATGGGGTGCTTATCTGGGTAAAGACCACCTCACCTTTTATTTTTCAGAATAAAACAAAATATTGTCACAATTTTGAGAATCTATTTTGCAGGTGGTATACTGTACACTACTACTGAGCAAGATCCACACCCTCCATTCCCATAAATGCTGTGAGTGGTAGCCTATGGGTTTGGTGTTGAAGCTTGGTTGGAACACACCTGTCTGTTCTTGAGAGACGTTGACTGTGGGGAGGGATGAGATCATCTCCTTCTCTGCAGGAGGTGGACCTGTGCCCTCAAACTGACCTAACAACTAGAGTGGAGGAAATTGAGAAATGAAGAAACAGAGACCGATTGTGACTCAGCGTGCTGCCATGATTAAAGCATGGATTTTGCGCCTGGTTAGAGCACTGACCTCTGTGATAACTGCGTCTAGACCTCCCTGACCCCAGGCATAGTCCCCTGGATTTGAATGGAGCATGCCAGACCTGAGAGTGAGTGAGTGAGTGAGAGATAGACAGAGAGAGAGAGATGCTTAACATGCCTTGAAAGAGTCAAAGTAATTCAAATAATAATTATGAGATTTAAAAAATACTTATTTACAGTGCAGCTGGTGCGATGCCTGGATTTCCATTGTTGGCAAACAGACCAGCCAAAAACTGCTGCACAATACTAAAGAAATAGGCAGAGAGATTCAATCTATTTTGCACATACATTGCCTGAAAGAAAGTATTAACACCCCAAGCCATTTTCCACATTTTGTGTTACAGACTGAATTTAAAATGGATTAAATTGAGATTGTGTCACTGGCCTCCAGACAATACCCCATAATGTCAAAGTGGAATTATGTTTTTATTAAATTATTTAAAAATGAAAAGATGAAATGTCTTGATTCAATAAGTATTCAACCCCTTTGTTAAATAAATAAGCTCAGGAGTAAAAATGTGCTTAACAAGTCACATAAATTGCATGGACTCACTCTGTGTGCAATAATAGTTTGACATGATTTTTGAATGACAACCTCATCTCTGTACAAATCTAACACATCACTGAGTACCACTCTTCATATTTTCAATATTGGAGGTGCCTGCATCACGTTATCAAGGACTAGGGAGTTGTTTTTAAATAAAAATAGAGCTAAGCACAAGCAAATTCCTAGAGGAAAACCTGGTTCAGACAATGGGAGACAAATTCACCTTTCAGCAGGGCAATAACCTAAAACACAAGGTCAAATATACACTGGAGTTCCTTACCAAGACGACATTGAATGTTCCTGAGTGGCCTAGTTGTCGTTTTTTTATTCAAATCGGCTTGAAAATGTATGGTAAGACTTGAAAATGGCTGCCCAGCAATGATCCACAACCAACTTGACAGAGCTTGAAGAATTAAAAAAATAATAATGTGCAAATAAGTCTTAGAGACTTACACAGAAAGACTCACAGATGTAATCGCTGCCAAAGGTGATTCTAACATGTATTGGCAGGGGTGTGAATACCTATATAAATGAGATACAATATTTCTGTATTTCATTACAATTGCAAACATTTCTAAAAACATGTTTTCACTGATGGGTTTTGTGTTTAGATGGGTGAGAAAAAAATCTATATTTAATCCATTTTGATTTCAGGCTGTAACACAACAAAATGGGGAATAATTAAAGGGGTATGAATACTTTCTGAAGGCCCTGTAGAAAGAGAATACCTACTTGATTGTGATAACAATCTATTTTATTAAAATTCTATTATAATGTAATAGAATTATGTAGTTACAGTGAAATAACATAATAGCTTTTAGGACCAAATAGTTTAATAATGTTTGAAATATATTGTTGTTAATATGTGAAATTATATTCTGTGATAAACTGAAGGGAAATACTTAATTTTGGACCACTTTGATTATATAACACCATTAGTCTAATCATGTTATAGGATGTTATTATACAACAGTACAATGTCTCAATATCAATACAGGCTCTTGAGTCGAGTGAGAATAGCTTCCTAAAAACTGACATGGAGAGCTAGATAACATTGCAAAATCAGTGGTCGTTGCCACTAAGGTGGCTTGACGTCCAAGTGAAATAAAAGCCATCAGCTATACCTGCCTGGACCTTTTGGCATGGGGCAAAACCATGAAAGGTAGCTAATAGAGAGTGAGTGGATAAAGGTAATGACTTTACACTGTAGACAGATCAAGATCAGTGATAAGTAATTGGTCATCTCCACTAACCCCTCCACTGCTGGCGTGTGGGACTGTCGCCTCCCCTGGCTAGGCGGACGAGAGGGGCGTTCCAGTTCAGGCACTAAAGGATCTGTGCCTCCCACAGAGGCCACAGGCACTTCAGAAGGGCCCTCTACGTCTCCCTCCACTGCGGCAGCCTGTAGATGGCTCTGGTCAGACTCAGACTCAGAGGTGGAGGGGTCCGAGAGAAGAGCAGAGTGTTCCATAAACAGCAGCTGCCACAGCTTGGAGGAAGGAAAGCAGACCAGTACATTCAGATTCAAGTTGAAGACAGGGGAAAAGGATAGAAAAAGACAAAGAGATTTTGGGATGACATTCAGGTACCTCTGAAAAGAGTGTGCCTGCATCATCATTGGCCTCTGCAGTGCTGCTGTTCTCCAAGAGACTGAAAGACAAAGATATTTCAATTATTGGAAATTAATACATTAAGAGAAATGCAAATACAGTATTTTTTTAAGTAAAACTATTTTCATTTAATAAGTCTAATGTACTGTATATTATTATATCAGATATATCAGAAACTGAAATTGCACATAATACTGTACCTAAAATAGTATGATATAGCAAGTCCAGTATAGACCCCTATACTATTGTCCCCTATAAGCAGAACAACACGCAAACAAACAGCACAGATTTGAACACTTTACCTGGAGTCTTCTGTCACCTCCTCAATGAAATCGGACTCACACCTGGGGCATGTGAATTCCTTGAGAGAAAAAATGCAATTTCTATTTGCCCTATATACATAGACTTGGAATCACTGGCCACTTTAATAATGGAACACTGGTCACTTTAATAATGTTCAAATAATGTGTACATACTGCTTTACTCATCTCATGTTTATTTTCTGATTTCTATTCTACTGTATTTTAGTCAATGCCACTTCGACATTGCTCGATCTAATATTTATTAATTACATTATTTGACTTTTAGATTTGTGTGTATTGTTGTGAAGCATTTTTAGATACTACTGCACTGTTAAGATACTACCGCATTGTTGGATCTAGGAACACAAGCATTTCGCTACACCTGCAATAACATCTGCTAAATATGTGTATGTGACCAATAACATTTGATTTGATATTTTATTTATTTCAAATCATAATGACATAACACAGGGGTGCAACTTTGGTTTTAGAAGTGGGGAGGGCATAATAATTATTATACATGTTTTATCCAGTTGCTCAGTACCGTATGGTACTAAAGCACACCATTGTCACGTTTTGTATCACATTCCAATAATAAAACGGGGTAGAACAAAAATGCAATTTCAGAATTTGGGGGGGGACATGTCCCCATCCCCAGTGAAAGTTGCGCCCCTTACATAACATGAGAATACAAAAGGAACACACTTGGCGGTATCAAGTGCACTACGTCAAGATGCGCGTTCATGTCAATGTTTTTAAAAAAAACACTGTGTCAGCTGCTCGACAAACGCGCTGGTGCGCCTGGTGGTGTGCCGAAAAGAGACACCCTGCCTGCCACAGCACCATCCCCTTCCATGCAAATGTCGCGTTCACATGCTACTCGGAACTAGAAAACTTAGAAATATCAGACTTGCTAACTGTTTGTAGTAAGCCTACACGAGCTGAGTTCATCCAGTTGGCGACTTGGAAATTTCCGAGTTTCATATTTCCGACTATTACTTGAACGCGGCAATAATGTTTTTCACATGCAGTTGACACTTGCGACTACGAGCTGGTGACACAGTAGTGCTTCTAAATATGGCAACGAAGCAAACCCAAAACTTGGATCACCAGATTTCTTCGCAACAACCAATCTATCTAAAGGCGCGCACTCCATGCAACAACACTTATAACGTTGTATTTGAGTAATGACAATATTCTATCAATCACATTCAGTTTCAGATACAAAATGTGTATTTTCTTAGCATATATATCGGTAGGCGTTGCTAGCTAATACTGATACAGAAACGTCGGTCCAGAACCGGACGGGAAAGGAAGGAAGAAAATCACTTCTGTCAACTCACCGGGAGTTTAGGGTCGATTTCACCTTTACAACAGTGACAGAAAAAACGGTTTTGTGGTGCCGCCGCAGCCTCCGCCATCTTCACGGTAGCATACAGTCACTGACGTCTGTATGGTAGCTCAAGCCGACGGAAGGCGTAGGGACATTTGTCAGAAGGGTCATGTCAGTCCAGTCCATAGGATAATTTATTTTTTACTATAGGCTACCATTTTTACTATAGGCTACCATCTGAGGTGATACATATCAAATGTATACTGCTCAAATTTTAACCAAGTGTTGTTATTTGAGATTATTGCAGCTATCTTCTAACCAATGTTGCAATAACCTAGGTTATACATAGGGCTAAGGGTCCCGTCAACATTTACAACCAAAAAATTGTGCCAATAAACGACATGTAAACTGCTCTAATACAGAACCGATTTCACTTGTTGCACCAATGACCACAAGACTGATTCTCGAAAGAAATATCTGAAGCAAAATCTGCAGTTGTATGCTACATGACAGGACAACCAATGAGACTATCCAAAACAACAGAATATACTGGTAAAATAAAAACAGTTTTTAACAGTCACAGTTGAAGTTTAGTAGTCGTGGACTAAAAAAAAGATTGTCAATTGAGCATGCTTTTAGTCCAGGATTTGATTTCAGGTAAACTGGCCCTTAAAGTACTCTGAACAAAAATAAACGCAACATGCAACCATTTTAAATATTTGACAGAGTTACAGTTAATAAGGAAATCAGTTAATAAAAAATAAATTAGGCCCTAATCTATGGAATTCACATGACCGGGAATACAGATATGTATACCTTATAAAAAAGGTAGGGGCATGGATCAGAAAACCTGTCAGTATCTGGTGAACACCATTTGCCTCATGCAGCAAGACATCTCCTTCGAATAGAGTTCATCAGGCTGTTTGTGGCCTGTGGAATCTTGTTCCACTCCTCTTCAATGGCTGTTCGAAGTTGCTGGATATTGGCGGGAACTGGAATACATTGTAGTACACGTCGATTCAGAGCATCCCTAACATGCTCAATGGGTGACATGTCTGGGGATTTCTTCATGGAAGAAATGTTACATTTTCAGCTTCCAGGAATTGTGTACAGATTCTTGCTACATGAGGTGATGGTCGGCGGATGAATGGCAGGACAATGGGTCTCAGGATCTCATCACAGTATCTCTGTGCATTCAAATTGCCATTGATAAAATGCAATTGTGTTCGTTGTCCGTAGCTTATGACTGCCGATACCATGACACCACAGGGCACTGTTCACAGTGTTGACATCAGTAAATCACTCGCCCAAATGACGCCATACACGCTGTCTGCCATCTGTCCGGTACAGTTGAAACCAAGATTAATCCGTGAAGAGCACACTTCTCCAGCATGCCAGTGGCTATCGAAGATCAGCATTTGCCCACTTAAGTTGGTTACTATGCGGAACTGCAGTTAAGTCAAAACCCTGATGAGGAAGACGAGCACACAGATGAGCTTCCATGAGACGGTTTCTGACAGTTTGTGCAGAAATTCTTTGGTTGTGCAAACCCAGTTTCATCAGCTGTCCGGGTGGCTGGTCACAGTCCAAGAAGAAGCCGGATGTGGAGGTCCAGGGCTGGCGTGGTTACACGTGGTCTGCTGTTGTGTGGCCAGGTTGGACGTACTGCCAAAATCTCTAAAATGACATTGGAGGCAGTTTATGGTAGAGAAATTAACATTAGATTCTGTGTCAACAGCCCTGGTGGACATTCCTGCAGTCAACATGCCAATTGCACACTCCTTCAAAACTGGGAGACATCTGTGGCATTGTGTTACATGACAAAACTGCACATTTTAGAGTGGCCTTTTTTCCCCAGCACAAGGAACACCTATGTAATGATCATGCTGTGTAATCAGCTTCTTGATATGCCACACCTGTCAGGTGGATGGATTGTCTTGGCAAAGGAGAAATGCTCACTAACAGGGATGCAAACAAATGTGCACATTTTAGAGAAATAAGCTTTTTGTGCGAATGGAACATATCTGGAATCTTTTATTTCAGCTCAAGAAACATGGGACCAACACTTTACATGTTGCGTTTATATTTTTGCTCAGTATATTAAACACAAGTTACAGAAATAACAGAAGTGATGACTAAAAGCAAGAAATGCATCATTGATGTAGTTTCCCAGGAGTTTGTAGGGAAGACTAAAGTACATCTTTATCAGTCCATTGAAGAGGTTTTCAGAAACTCTACATTACATATACAACACTGAAAAACCCGCTCTGCCTTTATTAGTCTTAGACGTAATAGGCCTACAGATACACTATTTTAGGTTACGCTGCTGACATGACTAATGATACTGTAAGTGACCAAAGGGAAGTAGAAAATATTGAGCATATCAACTGATATTTATTAAAAACCAAGAAAGAACAATGGCGACCATGACAACCAAATACAGCATCAACATAACATAATAATAGCAATAATATTACAACCCAAAACATCGTGTTTTTCTCATTTACAGTTGTGATTTTGGCAAAGATATAGTGTGTGTAAATAGGTAGGCATTCTCATTTGGGATATCAAGACAATTGACTTTTTAGAGCTCACGTTGGCAACCATAATAGCATTGGCCACAGATAATTGAACCGTTCAGCTGTTATATATGGAGCATCACTTCTGTGCATCCATCACAAACTCAAGTCCCACCCCTTTCACCTACTTTGACAAAACAATTTATCAAAACACCTGAGTCTTGCCTACTTATTTTGTACTATACACCCTCATACATACTGTACCTACCCCTCTCTCGCTCTCTACTAGCTCCCTTGCCCTACTTGCTTGCCTTCCCTCTCTCTACCGAGCCGCACCAGTAAAGGCCCCCTGAGCTGCAGAAGCAGTGGCGTTGGCAGCTGCCTGGCGTACAGCCTGATTGGACATCACTCCAGTGGCAAACTCAGCCTGAGCCTTCACGAAGCTAGCACCGGTCTGCCTGTACAGAGAGTGGACCTGGAGGGGAGAGGAAGACAGGCTTTAATACATGATACATATGGGCAATTCCACAGTAACAGAGTGACACTGAGACTCAGTTTTTCACTTTAATATGTATGTCAAACAAAAGACAATGATTGCAAAGTTAAACAAACCATACTATGAACAAGGACTAGGACTCTGTCAGCTCGTCAGAATAACTGGCCTCCCCTGCCCACTTTCTGCCCTGTGGGACCCTGCTTCTACCAAGACATCAACATGGAGATCAGCCAGAGCTTCCAACACACTGTCTCCCATCATGTATTACTACTGGATGTGTGTTTTATTCAGTGGAAATTGTTAAAAGTAGTCCTAGTGCATATAGTTCCATGGTTTGTTTAACTTTGCAATCATTGTTTTTTGTTTGACATTCCTTTTTAGAGTGAAGAATCGTAGTGTCAGTATCACTGTTGCCGTGGAATTGCCCATACCTCAACACCCTACTCGCCATCAATCTTAAAACAATACTGTAAATAATACTCTTAAAATTCAAAACAATTACTCTAAGTTCTGTGGACAATTCTAAATGTTTATTGACATACTGGGTCAAGATGAAAAAGATGTGAGAAGCTAGATGTATATGTTGTAGCCTTTTTACCCTCATCCTTTTCCTTGCTCCCCCATGTTGTACCTAATTCCAAGCCATTGTCTACCTACTGTAATTACTCCACACTGTCCTGATTTGCCCTAGCATACAATACCCTTTAGTCTGGTTAAAACTGTCTAAATTCCCCTCCCTCGCCTTCATTTCAGGTTTACCCGCTTGAGCAAGACGACCCCCATGGCAGTCTGGGCAGTGAATAGGATGGCATTGAGCATCATGATCACACCAACAGGCACGCTAGTCTTCAGAGCAGCCAGACTCACAATCCAGCCACTGAGTGGAACAGAGACAGGGAGGGAAGGAGAGAGAGACAGTCACAAAGAAAGAAGACAAATAGAGACAGGGGGAGTGTGAAAGGATAGGTGTATGAGGAATGTACTGTATAGGAGATGTAATACAGTAAAGATATAGTAATTGTAATATGGTTGGCTTGTTTGTGGCACATACCTGAAACCCCAACCAGGAATGCCAATGGTCATGATGACGTAGAAGATCACTTGGACGAAAAAAATGAAGAAGAAGGCGAAGAAGTTGAAGGAGCTGTCACTCCTGAAAGAAGAAAATGCATTCATAGGTTCACTGTAACCTGATATCAAGAGGGAACCTAAATATATAATGTCTGTTTTGTAATGACAAGCCCCTAAATTGGAAATATGCAATAGTACGCACCTGAAGGCTTTGTACACAGGCCTGTACCAGCAGACAAAGGAACAGGGGGTGAAAAGGAGGACCCAGAGGATGGCCAGGCCCAGCCCAACACCACCAGAAGGCTCCACACAGAACAGACTCAGGCAGGAAATTAAGTTAAACGCCAGTGTGCAGGCTGTGACTAGGAGAGGGGGAGAGAAAGAAGACAAAAGGAAGAGGATGGGTGAAGTGAGGGAGTGAGAGAGAGGGGAGTGGATGAGAGCATGAAAAGTGATGGGGAGAAAGAAAGTGAAGGGGGAAAGGATGAGAAAAGGGGGTAAAGAGAAATGAGAGGGTAGGTGACAGAGATGCAGACCAGAGATGAAGGGATGGATAGGTATGTAGGCAAAATAAGAAGAGAAAGATAGGGAGGTCAGAACTGTAGTTTGGATACTAGAGCACTTTAGAGTTGCATTGGAAGGGAAAGGGATAAAGAGATAGTTACATTGGTACACTGAACGCACCCAGGTATACCTTGTGATTAATGTATCACTTCCAAATTGGTGTAAATTAATTTGAGAAATCTCTACGTTTTAACAGTGTCATTAAGTATTAGGTAACATTCTTAAAGTGCTTAACAGTGTCATAAAACATTTAATCTAAGCATTATTCTAATCATCATTCTTTCATGGAAGTGTTACAGATGCCTTCACCAGACAGAGAGCCAGGCACAGACAGGGAAACTTACACATCCAGTAGTAATACATGATGGAGACAGTGTGTTGGAAGCTCTGGCTGATCTCCATGTTGATGTCTTGGTAGAAGCAGGGTCCCACAGGGCAGAAAGTGGGCAGGGGAGGCCAGTTATTCTGACGAGCTGACAGAGAGATGGGGGAAGAGAGTGTTACTTCAAATGATTCAGCAATGGGAGCAATCTTTGTTTCCCAATGAGACATGTGCAGTTAGGAACCAGTATACAGTAATCCAATCCTTCCTTCATTAACACCCTCCCCCCACCCATCAATCATTTCATATCAGACACATGGATCCACTTTTTTTTCTCTCAAACCAATCTCTATCATCATCATCACGACCACCATCTCCCTCTCTTACTGGCTCCAGGGCCGAGGGCGTGTGAGTCCAGCTCCCTCTCCCTCCTCTCCAGCTCGCGGGCTTTCTTCTCAAGCTCTTCCTGCTTCCTCAGGAGCTCTGCTGTGGTGGCGTTGACCGCGGTCTGCTAAAGAGAGAGAGAGAGAAGGAAAACGTCAGGCTTTAATGCAGAGCTGAATATAGCTCCATGTACCTTAGTAGAAATACAGAAGTTGAACTTGATTTCGTAGAAATTAGTCTGATAAGTTCAGGTGCTCCATGTCAAGCTAGTAAATAAACATCAGGAAATGTAATTATCATACAGAAATATGAGTTGCTTGTCTATGAGTATTATTTCTAGCTGTATGAAGTTAATTCTATAACCTGCACAGGTGACTCCTGATAATTGTCTAATACATATAGAACAAGTACCTGGGGGGTGAAGGAGGTGCCATAGTTGCGGGGCTCTGTGGGTGTAGTCCTGCTGGGTGGGGTTGTTGCAGGAACAACAGGTTGGGGGGCGGATGGTGCAGTTGCTGCATAGGCTGGTGGTGGGGGCTAGAGAGTGGATTACAACAAGAAATCAACCTATATCATTACCAATAACGTTTATAATGACCACAAGCAAAGAGTGGCTATAGAGCATATGTCCAAACAACTCTGTATGGGAGTGGAGCATCGTGGCATGTTACCATGTCCAATTGTTTGGAATGTAGTGGCATTCCTGCTACTCTGCCAAAGCACATCTATGCGGAAAGATGCCACACAGCTAGCCTATATACTCCTGTATGCATTATTACCATACTGCATTACTATTACTGCATATACTGAATCTCCAAAGCATTCATATTCTGACACAAACACAAAGCGAACTACACATCTCTTACCCCATTTTTATTGTCAAATGGGTTGTAAAGATCCAGTGTGGCATACTCAGTGTTGCTGCTGTGTTGAGTCACTGCAGGGTCCTGACATACAGACAAGATAAACATCACTAACAGAACATCATAAAATAAATGCCAGAGATCCTATTACTATTCATATATTAATATTTAATTATAATTTCTAATTATATCGGTGACGTGCTAAATGGCCCTATATGGTGCACTACATTGAACCGTAGAATCAAAATAGTGCTCTATTAGGGAATAGGGGCCCATTTGGGACGTAGCCTTGACCACGTAAGTATCAATATGTTCTATTTCACTCAATGAGCCCTTTGTACACAAACACCTTTTCAGCTACTAGATATATCACTAGAATAGCCTGGGTTAGAACATGGAGAAAGCAGCAACATCACATGTAATGAGTAACAGCACGTCTGTTACAGTGCAACAGGCGAAACATCATGCATTTTTTCACCAACATTGTAACGTTAGCTAAAAAATGAATACAATAACAGTAGCTAAGTAAAGTATTTTAAGATCCCATATATCATATCACCTGGAAAGGGTTGTGGTCGTCGCCTGGTTCCGGAAAACTTGTGTATTTTGACATTTTTCTTTACAGCAATTCTGTATGTCCTGCTTAGTTCAAATAGAAAACCTTTCTACTGACACAACAGTTTGCCAACAACCGGTTTCCCGTTATTTCGGAGGCTGTCTAGCTAACTTTAGCTATATTCTGCGGATTTGGTTCGCTACTAGTAGCAAGCTACAGTAGCTTCCTAGCAACAAAAAAAACCTAACTGTTATATATTATGTCTGTATCGGGGTTGTCATTGTCTAGCTAGCCAGTTGTTTATATATTTAAGTTATAGATTTATCGCCAAATATAACACACATGCAACCAGCTAGCAAGCAAATAACGACATAGATAACTGTAGCCAGGATATGTATCTGTTATCGACGGAAGACGGTTGCCACAATCTGTCAAGATATTGGCGAAAATGTACATCTATTGATTTAATTGACTTGTCTAGCTATATCCTTGTATTTTATTTAACGCCGTTTCTCCTTCAGTCATATTTTGCTGGAAGATTCCGTTTGTTATTGCCTGCAATAACAATAAAACATGTTTTTGGCCGCTGCACAAACAAATGTGATCCAGGAAGTAATGTCATGTGACTGCGGCTACAGAAGAAGCACGTGCGTAGTTGGGCAGAACCCCTCGACCAGTGCAGGACAGGTCTATATTTTTTTATTTACCAATTCATTTGATGATATCCATGCCACTTTAATAATCACGAAACCGTTGATTTCCCCCGCTTTTAATTATGCCCAATGTGGTAGCTACACATGGGGGTAGCGTAGCAATGAACAGGTCCGTGCGCTCCTCTGATACTGCCCCACAGCCATCATTTTCTCCCCTCTGTATTCCACGCAACTACTCTATTTATTATATAGTTTGAATCATGATAGTGGAAAGGGGAAAATATGACAGAGGTGAAAAAAGATAGAAGGTAGATTTCCATCCAGGAGAAATTAAGAAAAATGTCTGCCACGGGGTGTCACTGTCGCTCCTTGAATTAATAAATCAGTTCTTGTAGTTCTTTCTAGGGAGTTGTTCCTAGCCACCGTGCATTGCTTGCTGTTTGGGGTTTTAGGCTGTGTTTCTGTACAGCACTTGGAGATATCATCTGCTGTAAGAAGGGCTATATAAATACATTTGATTTGATTTTGATGATTTGCCTTAGCCCCGGGGCAAATGAAAACCACTGTGGGTTCACTCAGAATTGAGCTGGAGCTACCTGGAGCCGGGCTCCTGCACCTTGGGTCAAAGAAAGAGGAGTAGGATCAAATTACTAACCCTAATCCTATAGTTGAAATTAGTGCTTGATTACAAAAAAAAGGTAAATAGGTGCCTGTACTCATGTAGGGTGCCGGTGTGGTGATATTACTTGCGTTCCTAGAACAAGATGTTATAAGTGCAGATTGCAAAGACGCTCTGTAAAAAAATGAATTTAAAGCCAATTTATGCGATCTTGAGGCTCCATATGGTGTTTGACACTATTGTGGATCCTCTGGAGGCTTGCAGAGGCCACTTGCGCCTCCCAAGTGTTGTAATAATATGGAGGGCTCGGCATTGACATGATTGGTTGACTGTAGGTGGGTGCGGGAGGTCCTGTATAAACAAAGTCACTTCCCTGACAACAGCTGTGCTCCGCTAAGTGCAAGAAGTATGAATGATCAAACTTCTGTGAAGGCCGCATCACAGTAAATGCTGTATAGCCACTGCAGATGTTGGATTGACCATGCAGAGCCTTTTATGCTTGATCTAGCAATGTGATCCGGAGGGTGTGACTCAATTGCAGAGCCTTGTCTTGCAGATGCCAAATCAAGCTCTGTATGGTGATGCCTTGCGCCTCCCAAATGTTGTAAAAACGCTGCTGCATGATCAACCTGAGGTCTGCATTGGCGGTGCAGCATTTATAGTGATACGGCCTCTGCAGAATTCAGGGCATTCATACTTCTTGCGCTTTGTGCAGTAGCACAGGGCTGTTGTCAAGGAAGAAACATTTGTGTTTATATAGGCTATACAGAGCCCTCCACATTGTTACAACATTTGGGAGACGCACAGCGATGCAGTTGTGCCTCTGTAGGCTCTGCAATTGCGGCAATGCAGTAGTGCCTCAGGAGACTCTGCAATTGCGTCACACCCTCCTCCAGATCAAGTATAAATTGCCTTTAACAATGCGGAGAGCTCCGCATAGCTCCGCATTGACATGATTGGTTGACGGTAGGTGTGGGGATGTACATCCTGTATAAACACAAATTCACTTAATTGACAACAAACATGGAGAACGTTGACAAAATCTAATTGTATTTGTCACATACACATGTTTAGCAGATGTTATTGCGGGTGTAGTGAAATGCTTGTGTTTCTAGCTCCAACAGTGCAGTAATATCTAATAATACACACAACCTAAAAGTAAAAGAATGGAATTAAGGAATATATAAATATTAGCATGAGCAATGTCGGAGTGGCATAGACTAAAATACCGTAGAATAGAATACAGTATATGCATATGAGATGAGTAAAGCAAAAATATGTAAACATTATTAAAGTGACTTGTGATTTCAAGTCTATGTATATGGGGTGCAGGGTGCAGGGTTACGTAACCGTGTGGAAGCCGCCTAGTGATGGCTATTTAACAGTCTGATGGCCTTCAGATAGAAGCTGTTTTTCAGTCTCTCGGTCCCAGCTTTGATGCACCTGTACTGACCTCGCCTTCTGGATGATAGCGGGGTGAACAGGCAGTGGCTCGGGTGGTTGTTGTCCTTGATGATCTTTTTGGCCTTCCTAAGCTCTGGAGAGCCATGCGGTTGTGGGCGGTGCAGTTTCTGTACCAGGTGGTGATACAGCCCGACAGAGTGCTCTCAATATTGTGCATCTGAAAAAGTTTGTGATGGTTTTAGGTGCCAAGCAACATTTCTTCATCCTCCTGAGGTTGAAGAGGCGCTGTTGCACCTTATTCACCACACTGTCTGTGTGGGTGGACCATTTCAGATTGTCAGTGATGTGTACACCGAGGAACTTGAAGTTTTCCTCCTGCTCTACTGCGGCTATCAGAACAAGTATAAACACAAATATAAACATCTTTATGATACCTCGTGTAGGGATTTCGAAGACATGAAAATTAGTTTGAACTCCTGGAAAGAGATCGGGGAGGTAATGGGGATAAATGTGGTAAAGAGGTTAATGGAATGCAGACCATAGGGGATAGAAGGACGCTGGATTGGCGCACATTCAACAAATCTGATCTAACAAAGTGGATATTTATCCAATATGTCATGGCTGATGTATTGTAACAGGCCCACAATGTGGTTACTAAAATCCCATTTTGATATATTTGGCTGTTTTCGCTGCATAACATTTAGAAGTTGTCCCTTTTCAGGTTTAGAAAAAGAGACAGCTAAATACTAACTCATGTTCGTATGAGATGGTAGCATAGCATAGCAAAAATCACCGAAGCTGGAGACTCATATCTATAGCCCATCCAACTACCTCATCTCCATACTGTTATTTATTGTATTTATTTTGCTCCTTTGCACCCCAGTATCTTTACTTGCACACTCATCTTCTGCACATCTATCACTGCAGTGTTTAATTGCTATATTGTAATTATTTAGCCACTATGGCCTATTTATTGCCTTACCTCCTTTATCCTACCTCATTTGCACACACTGTATATAGACTTTTTCTATTTTTCTATTTTGTTTATTCCATGTGTAACTCTGTGTTGTTGTTTGTGTTGCACTGCTTTGCTTTATCTTGGCCAGGTCGCAGTTGTAAATGAGAACTTGTTCTCAACTAGCCTACCTGGTTAAATAAAGGTGAAATAAAATAAAATAAATATATATAATAATAGCTAGCATACAGAAACCGGTGGTGGTAGTCAAAGTAGTTTTTAACTGTAACTAATGCATTTGATTGATGACATGAACACATATTGGGGTTGACATCCATACAAGCATTATACTCAACATAGTGTGAAATACACATATAAACAATATTCTAAATGCAGGCTAATTTTGCTGGGGAGCAATGGGGAGACTCGTGATGGAGATGCAGGTGGGAAAATGGTGCAGGCTTTTTACTTTATTCCATCTTGGCTGAGCTCCTATGTCAAGCATTGGGTAATGGACTTGAGCATCTCAGAAGAGGTTGCTTGGTCAGTTGCTTGTGCAAGCGAGCTCGATGGCTATAAAAACAGGTGACGCACCCCTATAGCGATTAGCCCTGAATCAACACCTGCGCTTTCCATGACAGACTGACCAGGTGAAAGCTATGATCTCTTAGCAAAGTCACTTGTTAAATTCACTTTAGTCTGTGTAGATGAAGGGGAGGAGACAGGTAAATACATTATTTTTGAGCCTTGAGACAATTGAGACATGGATTGTGTTTGTGTGCCATTCAGAGCGTGAATGGGTAAGACAAAATATTTAAATGCCTTTGAATGGGGTATGGTAGTAGGTGACAGGAGCACTGGTTTGTGTCATGAACTGCAACACTGCTGTGTTTTTCACCCTCAACAGTTTCCAATGTGTATCAAAAATGATACACCACCCAAAGGACATCCAGCCAATTTGACACAACTTTGGGAAGCTTTGGAGTCAACATGGGACAGCATCCCCATGGAACGCTTTCGACACCTTGAGGAGTCCATGCAACTTAATATATGTAAGGTGTTCCTAATGTTTGGTATACCCAGTGTATTTGTAAGTTTATTGCAGGGAATTTGATCTATGACCTAATGAGATATCTTTGAGTAGCAGCCAGCCAGGGACATGAGTCCCACTTCTTAATATAACACATTCTGCCCGATGGGGGCATTGTTTACCTGGTGGCATTCGATTATCTAGTAACCAGAGTCACAGATTATCCGTTATATTGACCAGACACTCAAGTGTCCGCTGTAACAATGAAGATAAATGTAATCAAAAATGGAAGGCAGTCGGGAGGAGGCAAGATCAGGTTGGACCATTCTAGCCAATGGGAGGGCAGATACGGGTGTTAACAAGGCACAACTCCGATATAAAGTGTTTTTTCTTAAGGGAGTGTACTGTATTTATAATCAAGTTTATATGGACAAATCGGACCTCTGAAATGAAAATGGATGGCCCTCCCTTCAGCAAAATATATTTGACCTGAACCCTCCCTGAAAACTTTTTAAAAAAGGGACTCTCCCCTATACCCAAAATAATAATTAAAACTAAGTGGATAGCAGAGAACATGTCTACATGTCTACGTTTACTATGACTTCTTGGACAGACTAGAGCCTTAGGATTAGAAACTGTTCTTCATCTTGTGAGCATTACATGGCAACGCGGTATGGCAACGCTGTAATTTTACTAGCACACATGGCTGCGGGCCAGAAGCTTGTGAATGCACAGACCACCTGGACCAAAGTATGTGAGCGGAGTTTGGAGCAGAGTGAGGAGCTGAGCTTGGCCAATTTGACTGAAGCATGGAGTGAGATTCCCAAAGGCTGGAGCTTCGGCCTTCTCGCCCGCTCCAATAGGAGCTCAGGGCATGCCCTCCCCAGCATGCATTTGTAGTCTACTTGTGTGCTACTAATAGCTCCATGCTTTAGCTACTGTCATGGAGTTTGCTAAATATTTTCATACAGAAACTGATAAAACACACAGGTGCTAAATCAAGGTGACTTACAAAGATGAGGACCAACAGCAAGAGAGGGAATGCAGTGATGTCGTGTCCACTGTTATGTGTAAGGTTTGGATGCCACCTGCTGGTATGGTACTAAACTGTTAGGTTATAGACCGGATGGCATTGTTCTTACATGCAGGATATGGCAGTTGTTACACACTGGCTACATAAAAAATCCACAACTAAAGAATCAATGTGAAATCTGAAAATACACTTAGCCCAAAAGTATGATGGTGTACTTACTACGTGCACATGCTAAAAGTAAGGAACAAGGTGGGTAGATGACTAAATGTGTCATCGTAGCAAAATGTTTATAAACAACAAATCAGATCTCTTAAACGTTTCATTCATTTTTGTTCTATTAGCTTTAAAATAGGCCATAATTGATTTTGGCCCAATAGGCCTGCCATATTCCCACGTTCAAGGAGCTTTCCGTTTTGATTGGGTTATTTTGCCAGAAAACCTTTAGGCCTACCTATAGAAAAATAAAAAACAACTCTGTATTACTGCCCAGCCTGGCAAGAGTGGTCAAATGCATGTTTAGCATCCCCAGTGGCTCTGCAAGTGTGGAGAGGATATTCTCCACTGCTGGCCTGTTCTTCAGGCCATCCCCAGCTAGCACAGTGCATCTGGCCCGATTCCGGGTGAGAGTCGGGGCACTCGGGTGAGAGTCAGACTCAGCTGACATCATGTGGCCTGAGTCAAGGGTCGCCTTCGGAGGTATTACTTATGGCTAGGATGCGGGGATTGAGCTTGGGGCCCAAATGTATATATTACTTGGGGCTCAGGCCGATTTCCGGTGATAGTTATCTAACCCAAATGTATTACTTGGGGCTCGGGTGAATTGGGGCTACTCTCTGGCAGATGATTACACGGGCTTAACATTTCATAATTCATTTTTACATATTTTCTCATTGTTTCTGTGATCAAAAAATACAATTAACATTTAAATGAAATTCTTTAAGAATCCTGTGTAGTATTTGAGTATGTTGATACTTTGTGCAAGGCAATTGATAAGCATTAAAAACTTTGTGGATGGAGCCTCCCGAGTGGCGCAGCGGTCTAAGACACTGCATCGTAGTGCAAACTGCGTTGCTACAGATGCTGGTTCGAACCGTGCTTGGCCGCGACTGGGAGACCCATGAGTTGACGCACAATTGGCCCAGCGTTGTCCTAGTTATGGAAGGGTTTGGCTGTCCTTGTCCCATCGCGCTGTAACGACTCCTGTGGCAGGCCAGGCACGCTGACACGGTCACCAGGTGTATTGTATTTCCTCCGACACAAAACGTTTTTTTTGTGGATGGGTATAATTTGTATGTATAAAATGTATAATAGTAATATTTAAAAATACTAAACAGGGTAATTTTGAATTGTGATTTTAATGAATGTAGCGAATTTGGAGCAGGAGTATTGTTCCTGTGAGCTTGGAGCTTTTTTTATCAGAGTGGTAGTAAAAACATGGAGCACTGGAGCTAAGCACAGCTCCGTGAGTGATGAGAGGGATTTCCAACCGCTCAACTCTGCTCACATACTCTGCCGGGGACAAGAGCAGGGGAGGAAAGATCTCCTATATAATAAAGGCATTGCATGAAACTATCATCATCTTTTTAGCTTTTTATAAAAATGTCATGCAATTCTACGTAATTCTACATATTAGCGGAATCTCTTTTTAATACATTACCAAAATTAAAGGCTAACAATGGATGGATAAATAGATATGCCTATGTGTTCATCTTAACATATTTCTCCAATGCCAAATCAGTGTGTCTTGTTTGCATCTAAACTGTCCCTGTTTGCAAATAATTAAAGACGTCATTATGAATCTGAGCATGGTACTTTCATAAGTTAGGCCACCCCAGACAGAGTAGGCCTACCAACACAGAAAAATGTAAGCTTTAACTGCTGGCTACTCTTCTTCAATGGCTTAACCCAATGAGGGTAGGTCACAAGTGTTTCACTAAAAGCTGTGTCACACCCTGATCAGTTTCACCTGTCGTTGTTATTGTCTCCACCCCCTCCAGGTGTCACTTGTTATCCCTGGTGTATTTATCGCTGTTTCCTGTCTCTCGGTGCCAGTTGGTCTTGTTTGTTCCAAGTCAACCAGCGTGTTTTTCCCCGTGCTCCTGCCTTTTTTCTATTCTCTTTTACTAGTCCTCCTGGTTTTGACCCTTGCCTGTTTTCTGGACTCTGTACCCGCCTGCCTGACCATTCTGCATCTAGGTCTCGCCTTGTGCCCTTATAAGCTGTCTGGGTTTAAACATCTTCTATTGTACAGAAATTTAATAGCTTAATCAATTGATTTCTGCCCAAGCAAAGTCAGCCTCGGAATATCAAAGAAATTAAACAATGATATCCCCATATCCATGCGAGTCACGTCTTTCCTGGGTATTTTACACCGTGTTTCTAGCATAAAGCATTGCTGACCAAAGCATTGTTATAGATCAATTTATATAATCAGATCCATTTTATTTTCATCAAAATCTTCTAAGCTAACAAGGGGTAGGCATCTGCTTTTTGACATTTTCTTTAATAAAAGGAAGGCCTATGGTATACCCCCTCATTTCGAGTTATATTTAACAGCCCTTCACTGACACGGAGGTAGGCTATTTAAAGATTGCATGGTGGGTGGAGGAATTTACCAACAAATCTATGGATACAGCAACCTATAGCCTAATTTTGTCTGTCAAACAGGTAGGCCTACCTCTTCTTAAATAGGAAGAAATAGGCTCCAACACAAAGCCCTCTTGTTGTTAGTAAAGTCTCATTAAAATGAAGACTGTTTAAATGAATTATGCCTACTCGAATTTGCCCACTTTCAGTAGCCTACCATGAGCTGTCCATTTCCGAATTGATTGTGCTCCATCAAGTTTCAGCATCACAATGTAAGTTACTCGAATCTGGCTTATTGTTAAGTTAAACTCTGTTAAATACATCGTGGGCAAGAAACATTTTTTTTAATCAATTCAATTATAGTAGTAGCAAGCTATCAAAGTTGACCTCTGGTCCTTCTTATCATCTTTACGTTCTCCTTCTCAAACGTAACCTTTTTTGAACCAGGCCTAATCAAAAATTGTTGCCAAGAAAGCTTTGACTCTCCTCCTGAACTGCCACCATACCCCTACACAGCACAGGCATTGATTAAGCAGCATACAAGCACGTTTTTGATCAGGAAGAGCAGAGCAGGAAGGAGCCCAGGGTTGGAATATCCATTGAGCGTGTAATGCAGCCTAGTTTTATTTACATCACTCCAGCAGCTATCTTAGAAATATAACTTTGCTCTGTGCTTCTCCGAGCATGCACTTCATAGCTTATAGGCTATGGATGATTTGATTGAGACCACACTAAATAGCCTATTGGCGCCATTGATATTGGGCGCCCAGTGGAGAATCAGATGGGCTGCATTGGGAACAAATCTATATACAGTTGAAGTAGAAAGTTTACATACACCTTAACCAAATACATTTAAACTCAGTTTTTCACAATTCCTGACATTTAATCCAAGTAAAAATTCCCTGTCTTAGGTCAGTTAGGATCACCACTTTATTTTAAGAATGTGAAATGTCAGAATAATAGCAGAGAGAATGATTTATTTCAGATTTTTCTTTCTTTCATCACATTCCCAGTGGGT
Organism: Oncorhynchus kisutch; assembly: GCF_002021735.2. NCBI lineage: Eukaryota > Metazoa > Chordata > Actinopteri > Salmoniformes > Salmonidae > Oncorhynchus > Oncorhynchus kisutch. The sequence goes on along the minus strand of NC_034190.2, from coordinate 41,806,800 downwards.
CAGAAGTTAACATACACTCAATTAGTATTTGGTAGCTGTCACGATCGTTTAGAGATGGATTAGACCAAGGTGCAGAGTGGTAAGCGTACATGATTTTATTAGATGAACACGAAACAAAAATAACAAACTACAACCAGCCGTGAAGCTACATGCAGTGCAGAAAGTAACTACACACAAACAAGATCCCACAACTAAAGGTAGAAAAAAGGCTGCCTAAGTATGATCCCCAATCAGAGACAACAATAGACAGCTGCCTCTGATTGGGAACCATACCCGGCAAACAAAGAAATAGAAAAACTAGAATGCCCACCCAAATCACACCCTGACCTAACCAAATAGAGAAATAAAAAGGCTCTCTAAGGTCAGGGCGTGACAGTAGTATTGCCTTTACATTGTTTAACTTGGGTCAAACGTTTCAGGTAGCCTTCCACAAGCTTCCCACAATAAGTTAGGTGAATTTTGGCCCATTCCTCCTGACAGAGCTGGTGTAACTGAGTCAGGTTTATAGGCCTCCTTGCTCGCACACGCTTTTTCAGTTCTGCCCACATATTTTTTTACAGGATTAAGGTCAGGGCTTTGTGATGGCCACTCCAATTCCTTTACTTTGTTGTCCTTAAGCCATTTTGTCACAACTTTGGAAGTATGTTTGAGTTCATTGTCCATTTGGAAGATCCATTTGCGATCAAGCTTTAACTTCCTTCTTGAGATGTTGCTTCAATATATCCACATAATTTTCCTTCCACCATGATGCCATCTATTTTGTGAAGTGCACCAATCCCTCCTGCAGCAAAGCACCCCCACAACATGATGCTGCCACCCTCGTGCTTCACGGTTGGGATGGTGTTCCTCCCCCTTTTTCCTCTAAACATAACAATGGTAATTACGGCCAAACAGTTCTATTTTTGTTTCATCAGACCAGAGGTAATTTCTCCAAAAAGTACCATCTTTGTCCCCATGTGCAGTTGTAAACCGTAGTCTGGCTTTTTTATGACGTTTTTGGAGCAGTGGCTTCTTCCTTGTCGAGCGGCCTTTCAGGTTATGTCGATATAGGACTCGGTTTACTGTGGATATAGATACTTTTGTACCTGTTTCCTCCAGCATTTTCACAAGGTCCTTTGCTGTTGTTCTGGGATTGATTTGCACTTTTCTCACCAAAGTACGTTAATCTCTAAGAGACAGAATGCATCTCCTTCCTGAGTGGTTTGACGGCTGCGTGGTCCCATGGTGTTTATACTTGCGTACTATTGTTGTACAGGTGAACGTGGTACCTTCAGACGTTTGGAAATTGCTCCCAAGGATGAACCAGACTTGTGGAGGTCTACAATTTTTTTTCTGAGGTCTTGGCTGATTTCTTTTGATTTCCCCATGATGTCAAGCAAAGAGGCACTGAGTTTGAAGGCAGGCCTTGAAATACATCCACAGGTACACATCCAATTGACTCAAATTATGTCAATTAGCCTATCATAAGCTTCTAAAGCCATGACATACTTTTCTGGAATTTTCCAAGCTGTTTAAAGGCCCAGTCAATGTATTTATTGTATGTAAACTTCTGAACCACTGGAATTGTGACACAGTGAGTTATAAGTGAAATAATCTGTCTGTTAACAATTGTTGGAAAAATGACTTGTGTCATGCACAAAGTAGATGTCCTAACCGACTTGCCAAAACTATAGTTTGTTAACGAGAAATGTGGAGTGGTTGAAAAACGAGTTTTAATGATTCCAACCTAGTGTATGTAAACGTCCGACTTCAACTGTACATGCAAAGCTATTCCACCAAATTATGTAAGGTGGCAGCAGGTCAAGAAATGCTAGCAAAGACATCATAGGCAGTGTCCCAAAAAAAATACATTACTTTATATCTTTCAACACTTTGTGTTTCATAAATTTCCTTCGATTTGCAAGAGGCTGAATGCATTCAGAAAGTATTCAGACCCCTTGACTTTTTCCACATTTTGATACGTTACAGTCTTATTCTAAAATGGATGAAATAAAAAAAATGTCCTCATCCATCTACACACCATAACTGCAAATGTATAAAAAAAAAAATTTTTTTTACTTAACTATTCAGACACTTTGCTATGAGACTCGAAATTGAGCTCAGGTGCATCCTGTTTCCATTGATCATCCTTGAGATGTTTCTACAACTTGATTCTAGTCCACCTGTGGTAAATTCAATTGATTGGACATGATTTGGAAAGGCACACACCTGTCTATATAAGGTCCCACTATTGACAGTGCATGAGCAAAAACCAAGCCAGGAGGTCAAAATAAATGTCCGTAGAGCTCCGAGACAGGATTGTGTTGAGGAACAGATCTAGGGAAGAGTACCAAAGAAAATCTGCAGCATTGAAGGTCCCCAACAGCACAGTGGCCTCCATCATTCTTAAATGGAAGAAGTTTGGAACCACCAAGACTCTTCCTAAACCTGGCCGCCCGGCTAAACTGAGCAATTGGGGAAGAAGGGTCTTGGTCGGGGAGGTGACCAAGAACCCGATGGTCACTCTGACAGAGCTACAGAGTACCTCTTTGGAGATGGGAGAACCTTACAGAAGGACAACCATCTCTGCAGCACTCCACTAATCAGTATTTTATGGCAGAGTGGCCAGACAGAAGCCACTCCTCAGTAAAAGGCACATGACTGTCCGCTTGGAGTTTGCCAAAAGGCACCTAAAGGACTCTCAGACCATGAGAAACAAGATTGAAATCTTTGGCCTGAATGCCAAGCATCAAGTCTGAAGGAAACCTGGCACCATCCTTATGGTCATGGCAGCATCATGCTGTGTGGATGTTTTTCAGCGGCAGGGACTGGGAGACTAGTCAGGATTGAGGGAAAGATAAACAGAGCATAGTCTGCTCCAGAGAGCTCAGGAACTCAGACTGAGGCAAAGGTTCACCTTCCAACAGGACAACGAGCCTAAGCACACAGCCAAGACAGCTCACATTGTAAAGGCTTCGGAACAAGTCTCTGAATGTCCTTGAGTGACCCAGCCATATCCAGGACTTGCACTCGATCGAGCATCTCTGGAGAGACCTGAAAATAGCTGTGCAGCGATGCTCCCCATCCAGCCTGACAGAGCTTGAAAGGATCTGCAGAGAAGAATGGAAGAAACTCCCCAAAATCAGGTGTAGTAAGCTTATCGCATCATACCCAAGAATACTCGAGGCTCTATTCACTGCCCAAGGTGCTTCAACAAAGTACTGAGTAAAGGGTCTGAATACTTATGTAAATGTAATTTTTTTTATTTAAGAAAAAAAATACAAAAAAATAATGTTTTTGCTTTGCCGTTATGGGGAATTTTTGCCCTTATGGGGTATTGTGTGTAGATAGATTGATGATAGAAAAAATATATTTAATCCATTTTAGAATAAGGCTGTAAAGTAATAAAATGTGGAAAAAGTCAAGGGATCTGAATACTTTTCCGAGTGCACTGTATCTCACCAGTGAAAGCATCCAAGCCATCAAAAAAGCTGTCTCTGTATGTGTAGCCCATCCTGCTGGTCAAAAAGAGTATGACATTGTTGCCGCCCGTAACATTGAATGCTTGCTTGACCATACTGTAGGTCATGCAATATGTTTTGTGGACTTCACCGGACTGATGTTGCTCTCCGGTTTTGTGATGAAACAAAGGTGTGGCTGAATTTGTTCTGCCACTGTGTCTTCTTATGGTCTTGGCCTTAGGCCTATATATCACGGTGTCAAGGCATATGAACTAACAGGTTATAAAGCAAACAACGCAATTATCACAACACATAGGTTGTAATATGGCTTTTTTCCCCTGGCTTGGCTTCCCCAGTGATTTTACCCACTACTGCCCTATTCCCTATTTAGTGCACTACTTTTGACCAGGGCCCATAAGGCTTCCCACTGGGCACACTGGTTGAATCAAAGTTGTTTCAACGTCATTTCAATGAAATGATGTTGGACCAAAATGGAATAGACGTTGAATTTACGTCTGTGCCCAGTGGGTTTAGTTAAAAGTAATGCATTATGTAGGGAATAGGGTGCTATTTTGGACACAGATTTACAGCGTTAGATCTGTAATTGCTTGTTTGAGTCTGCTCCCATGTTAATATCCAGTACCTCTGTGTTTGTCCATAGTGATTCATTTGTAATAGTCTGTATGAGGGGTCCAGATGGCTTGTCTAGAGTTGGGACCTATCCCAAATGGCACCCTACTCCCTATATGGTGCACTACTATTGACCAGAGCCTATGGAGTTAGTCAAAAGTAGTGCGTTACTAGGGAATAGAGTGCTATTTGGGATGCAGCCTTGGAGTTGGGTGCCTCCAGCCTGGTCTTAAAACCACTGCATTGCATGGCGAATCAAGAGATTTGTGGCCCCATGACATCATAGCCTATGGAATGAGCTGACACAATCGTTGTGTGGAAAGTGACCTCGGTAATGAGGAGAGATTGAGTGAACTGGGCAATTTCTGGTTCCAAAATGGTACTCTATTCCCTACATTGTGCACTACTTTTGGGACCCTTAGCACACCGTATGCTAATCTGGACAGCAAAATCACTTCCTATTGATCGAGTAAGTGCTCTCTCTCCTCTGGAAGTGCATGAGAGACCCTGCACTGTATTTCACAGCAAGCTGGATTCTGGGGTCTGTTCAATCCATTCCTCAATCCAGTATTTTCTAACAGCATCCGTCCTCCCAAGTATGAGTGCTAATTTAGGTGTGACTGTATTTTGTTTTGGCTGTCCAGTTCAGAGGTGTGTGGGAGAGCAAAGTGTCCTCACACAAATCAGAGGCAGTAATTTTACCCTTTGTAAATGGGTGCGGGCCGAGTCCAGGGAAGAGGGGGTGGGGAACCTTTTATTGAGCTCATACTGTAATTAGGTACAGCTGGGGAGGAAAGCTGAGGAAATAGTACCGTTCTCAATATGAAATGGTTTTCTTATAGTCCCTCACTCACTCTTTCCCTACCACTCCCAGTTTTTCCCCTTGTTCTTGCCAAATGTCTTTCAGACACAGTGGTGTTCATAAAATATGGATTCTCTTTGGGAGTTTTAAAATTCTAAATGGACAAATGGTGAGGGATGAGGAAAGAGAGCACATAGAGGACAAGGAGGATTGAGAGGAAAGGGTGTGGAGGAGAGAAGGAGAGGTGGCAAGTTGCCGAGAGGGACGAAAAACAAGGGAGGGATGCATACAAAGATCATAGGCAGGGGGAAAGGAGAAGTAGGAAGGAGGTGGTATGGAGAGAGAAAGCCAAGAACAGCGGTGAGGGACAAGGTCTTGGTTTAAATCCGTTTCACAAAGCTAATAAAATCAGGTTTTGGAAATACATGGTCAATTTTAACAACACAGTTTGAGGATGGTTTACAGTTGCTTCGGTAAGACATTTTGAAGAAAAATACAGATAGGGTTTTCATGCGGTATACTGAGAATAAATACAGCTTTAGTTGTGGAGGAACAATGATAACATTACAAAGCCATTACATGCTATTACGAGAACATTATACATGAAAATAAACTGGCACAAGGCTTTCACAACAATCTAACTCTGTCTGACAAACACATACAACTGACGTCTTGTTAACCACAATCTGAATGACTGGAAGATTAAATAAGCAAAAGGAGCAGGTAGAAATAAGAAAAATGGAAATGTTTGACAGTCTTAAGTCTTTCATTCTCGTTGATATACTCTGGTGCACACAACATCGCCAGCACTCATTGTCTGAAAGAAAATGACAACAAAATGAATACAAAACTCAGATATATCAAACACATACTTTCCCCCCAAACACAGTTAAAGGATCACTGTTTGTAGGCAATAAAGATGTATGCTTTACCAAAATGAGTTCACCATCATTGGTCACTTCACGGGTCCAGGCAGTCTTAGGGCCCTCCCCTTTCTGCAAGGTCTGCTCACAGCTGATCTTGCTATCTGTCTCCCAGTGAGGGGTACTCTGGAGGACATAAGAAGAAGGCCATGCAAGGATTTAATAAGTGACACTGCATGTTGTAGTGAAGTGGTTAGATAAACACAGTAGATCTGTGTGTGACTCTGAGGCTTCTCATTTGGTACTAAGTACTGTTGCGGCATTTTACTGCTTCTTCAAGTCTGTTAGGCGTTATGTTTGCTGCCCTCCACAAACCATAAAGAAAATGAGAATACTAAACCATCACATAGAACAATTATCAAGTTACACACTGATTTTTTCCACCACATGCTTATACAGACCCATGATTCCATACACTGAGTCCTGGCAAAATATGCACGTACAGTAATCAAAATATTTCATGCAACACATGTAGAGATGAAGAATGTGGAAATGGAGTGTTACGGTGCAAGGGCGTCCGTCCACTGTGTCCTCATTGAAGGGCTGTCCCACGGTGAAGGAGACATGGGTGGTGCGTACGCTGGTGGAGGTCTGGATGGAGAGGCTCTCTCCCTGCTGGGTGATCTCTACTGCAGGTCTGGAGGCTGCAGCCACGGCTATCTTCCTGACAAACACGTTCACACCTGGTCATAGGGATCAATAAGGTATCATGTAGATTGAGAATGGAGACCTTGGGTGTGTCCTAAATGGCACCCTATTCACTCCATAGTGCACTAGTTTTGAACAGGGCCCTATGGGGCTTTTGAAAAGTAGTGCATTATATAGGGAATACGGTTCCATTTGGGATGCATCCATTGTGATGAAAAGCCATATCACAGCCATCATTCATAACCATTGATTTATGGTTAGTGGGAACGACATCAGCGGAGAGGGAGGGTTTGATCTCAGACAGAGCTCTCATTCATTCAACTTCAAGGGATGATTAGCGTAGACCTGACATACAAATAACAGTATGTTTACATCAGACTGACTTTCATTCCTCTCGCCTATTCAAAGTAAAATTCTTATCCTTAAATAAAAATCTGACAAACCTTCAAATTTATCTTTGAAGGGAAATATTGCTGTTGCCCACAGAGAAACCCCTGGAGCGAGTTAGTTGAGGAGTCCCAGGGTACTGAGGGAATGTTAGTCTCACTACCGGCTGACTTAGGGGGCCCATTTCAGGGTTTAGTTCCGTTTATACTGGCTTTAATTACAATCTCATGAGGTTTTGGTTTGAAATTAGGGAAAATATAACATTCCTCCATGGGCTATTGTCTTTCCATTTTAATAGATGGCACTGACTGGCCCTCCTCTGGCCTTTCTCTCTCTGTGTGTGTGTGTGTGTGTGTGTGTGTGTGTGTGTGTGTGTGTGTGTGTGTGTGTGTGTGTGTGTGTGTGTGTGTGTGTGTGTGTGTGTGTGTGTGTGTGTGTGTGTGTGTGTGTGTGTTTAGGTGACTGAATGTGTAGGTGGATGGGTGCCTCAAAAAGGGGAACAAAGGACTTTTAAAACAATAAATCAAGCAAGAACATTTTTGGAAATAATAATGAATGAATTCCCCATTAAAACCAAACATGTGCACAGAGAAGTAGAAACACTTGAGTGGTGTCTGTGGCCACAGACCAAGTTGGTTTAACATTTCAACCCATAGCCCAGAGTAGGATGCTTCTCAGGACGCTTTGGTCTTTTCGTGCCTTTGCTCCTTTTTGCAACATTTCTGACACATTTTTGACATATCCTTGACAAAGGCTAGGGCTCCATAGATTGAAAAAAGGTCAAATACATTAATAAGTGTAACTGTGATTTGCAGAATGTATGATGATCTGAGTCTACATCAAAGCGTCGATATATTTACAGACATGTCTACTACAAACATATTTCTCAATCGGTTGCATTAATACATTCCAATGTTAGTTGTAATAACCAAAATGCTATGTCCAGGTTCAAATAGTATGAAAATATATAGCCGCGGGAAGTAGTTTGAGGGTGGGGATGCAGAATTTGTATTTTGCCCGCGCTGATGACATCTATATGGGTCTGCTAATACAGGACTAGTAAAGGCCCAGTGCATTACTTTTGCGGGAGGGGGGGGGGTTCAAACTAAATGTATTTCAGTGTTTTCCAGCATTTGTAACTTGAGTCTGATAATTATCTGTACAAAACAGTTGATAGTACTTGTGGAATATAAAAATAATTGCTTGATATCAGTGGCGGTCAGTGCCGTTTCAGACGAGGGAGGTACATTTTTTTGAATGAACATGGCCATATTTATATTACAGCATATTGGATGACTGTCATTCATATTTTACTCACCCTGTTAAATGTAGCAGCGATAGGTTTAGGCTACAACATGAAACTCAAATTTTCCCGATACCCATCATGAGGTTGCTACAACCTAGCCTATGAATGAAAGTGTACAACGTAGGTGCACACAGGTCGAGAGACAAATTTGATGTGACAGACAGCGACATTCAATACCGCCTTGCACATTCTTGCCTGCATCTAGCTGATAGTGGGTGTAATCATTACTCCAACAGTTGCAAACAATAGTTTCTATCGGGTATGTTCATCCCTGTTTTGTTCTGTTTAGTTCTGTTTAAGAAACGTTTTTCAACAGAATCAATGGGCCCGAGGCAATACATTTGTAAAACCAAAGGCTTACCTTGACTTGGAAGTTCCGGGGTTGTGTTGGATAGACATAGCCAGCTAGTGTTTCAGTACTAGATTAATTCTCTGATCTTTTGATTGGGTAGACAACATGTCAGTTCATGCTGCAAGAGCTCTGATAGGTTGGAGGACGTCCTCCGAAAGTTGCCACAATTACTGTGTAAGTCTATGGAGGACAGAAGGTAGTTGTCCTCCGGCTACACCATGGTGCTACCATACAGAGGGGTGTTCTGGAGTGCTGTTGAGGTGTGCTGTAGGAGTGCTGTAGACCTTCTTTGCAACATAGTGTGTTTTAATCAATTATTTGGTGCCGTAATTATATTTAGGACAGTTAAAAAAAATGTTAATGTTTTATTTTTATGAAATTCACTGAGGAGGATGGTCCTCCCCTTCCTTCCCCTTCCTTCTCCGAGACGCCACTTCTTGATATACACTACCGTTCAAAAGTTTGGAGTCACTTAGAAATGTCCTTGTTTTTGAAAGAAAAGCTATTTTCTCTGGGATGTGGAAAATGAAGACTTCAGACTAGGTGAATATCTAGTCATTTACAACATTTACAATGTCTACACTGTATTTCTGATCAATTTGATGTTATTTTAATGGACAAAAAAATGTGCTTTTCTCTCAAAAACAAGGGCATTTCTAAGTGACCACAAACTTTTGAACGGTAGTGTATGTTTTCAATTTTCTTGAAATACGTTGCAAATGAAACTTATTTCTATGTGAAAACTGAAATGGTGGATTAATTCCTTTTCAGTAGACACCCTTATCCAGAGCAATTTACAGTAGTGAGTGCATACATTTTCATACTTTTTCATACTGGTCCCCCATTGGACCCACACTCCTAGCATTGCAAGCACCATGCTCTACCAACTGAGCCACATCATCACAAACCACTTCATGTCTCAATGTACTCAGTTACTGTTTTGTGCAGTGTTTTTCCTCATTGTGATGGAAAGTATACAGGTACAAGGCTAGATGACCTTTGTACAATACAGTAATGTACAGTACAATTCCATTAAGTGGTTTCTAAGGATGGTAAATTAATACTGCACAAAAAGTGGTTGTTTTCCATGTTATTTGGTCAAGAAAAATATTTAATCTGATGTGGATATTTTGTGTCTTTGCCCATAACTTTGCACCTTTTGATGTAAATGTTTGAGGACAGGGTTTTGTTCTTTCTGGATTCTCCATCCGCAGAGAAAGGGACAGGGGAACAACTCTGACAATCCCAGCTATTGAATCCTGCAAGATACTGTCCTTAATTATACAACTACCTTTTTTGCCAAAGCCAGATGCTGAATGTTTTTTTATATCGGTCTGCTAATACTACTAAAAGGCCCATTGCACTACTTTTGTGATTTTTATTTTATTTTTAATAACACATTTCATTTTTATTTATATTTTTAGACCTAATTCCGATTTTTCAGGGAGTTCTGCAGCACTCTCAGCACCCCTACTTCCCGTGGCTGTGTGAAAATACTCACCCAGCGCTTTCAGGAGTTCTTCAAAGTTTTCAGAAGTCTTCATTTTCCACAACCCAGAGAAGTTTGCAACTTTACGGTCCATTTCCGGTGTAAATAGTTTGTTATAGTAGTCGATCATTACAGAAAAAATATAGTCAACATTATTATTTTGTTCTCTGCAGACCCATAAAATAAACTGTTTGCAGCTCTTCTGATTTTTTCTGTGTTTTGTCTCTCAGATTGGGCACTGTTGCTTGGTGCTCTCTGTTTGCTCCCTCTGCCTCCTCTCTCTCATTCAGAGGTTGATTCAATCTGGTCGGCACACTCCCTTTTTTGGCTCATGTCTTGTTTGGCGTAAGCGCGACGCCAAACAAGCAAGAATAGCAAGAATCCCACCATGGAACCAAAGACCATGGAACCAATGAGCACGCTCCACCCAGGTGCCTGTTCCTTCTTCTCAAGCATTGGTGGAAGAATCTAGAATTTTGACTGTATATTAACGTAAAATAGCCTACTGAAATATGTAGACGCTAGATCTATTACTATTACATTTTATGATATTGCTTTTTGTAAGCTAGGTTACATACATTTTTAGTAGGTGTAACCTTTTATATTGTGCAAGTTCAATAGAGTGGGCTTTTATTGCCAAACAAACTGCAACAAGATGCCTTATTAAGAAAGTATGCTTGCACTTTGAAGTTGAAGGGCGCCAGCGGGGTAAATCTGGTTGTGGACCTCAAATCAAGAATTTGGGCAATGTAATGAGATAAGAAAGGAATATAGTAGCTCCTATTGAAAAGGACAAGTTTGTTAAAGAGGATCCCTGTAAAGGGGTGCGTTCCTGGTGGCAGGGAGGTCAGATGCAGGAGAGCAGAACTAGGTAGTAGCTGGAGCAGTTTAATCCAAAACCCAACGGCATAAAAATACAACAGAATATGGGTACAAAAACCCGACGCGCACCAGTAAACATAGCGTACAAGCACTTACAACAAACAATTCCACACAAAGACATGGGGGGGAACAGAGGGTTAAATACACAACAATTAATGAGGGAATTGGAAACCAGGTGTGTAGGAAAACAAGACAAACAAATGGAAAATGAAAAGTGGACCGACAATGCCTAGAAGACCGGTGACGCCGACCGCCACCCGAACAAGGAGAGGAAACGATTTCGGTGGAAGTCGTGACAATCCCATCCTAAAGAAGATTAAGATTTTGGACTGTGAAATCAGATGGGTTGGGTTAGCTCCTGGGTTGGGTTAGCTTCTGTAGAAAGAGGAGAGAAGTGTAGAGGGCAATGAGATGATACCAAGATAAGAAATCCGGAGTTGGGTGATGTCAATCAATGACCCATGGTAATCATCCATATGAGGATATTTCCTATCATGTACTGGCTCTTATCAATGAGCACATTAGAATTTTTTTATATTGACAATAGATCAATAAATCAATCAAAAAATAATATTCTCAAAAATGTTTACGCAATATAGAGCCAATGCGGTACAAGTCCTTCACTCCCTTTTACTGATTTAAATATAAATAATAATAAAAACATTTTTTATAAATATTTGTAAACATTACACTCACAAAAAATCCAAAAGAATAAAGACATTTCAAATGTCATTTTATGTCTATATACAGTGTTGTAATGATGTGTGCAAATAGTTAAAGTACAAAAGGGAAAATAAATAAAGATAAATATAGGTTGTATATACAATGGTGTTTTCTTCTCTCTCACCCCCCGCCCCATCCCTATCCAAATGTCCAGAGGTAATTATGAGACGCCCATTTCTCTCTCTAAATGTCAAGAGATAATTACCAACCAATTCTGTCCCACTGGTTCCTTCTCCTCCACAGCCTCTTTTACAACCCCTCTCCCTCTCCTCTTCCTCTCCCTCCTGCCAAGAACATTTCAACAAGTCTGCATCAAAACTGATACCCCTGGAAACCTAACACTGTATATTCAACCAACCAAAACAATTAAACCCAAAACATGTGGCTATGTTGTTTGCAGAATATTCTAGTGGTAAATATTCTAGTAAACATCCCCCATGCCCATGTAATTTACTTCTGATTTCCCATTAGAGCAGCTCAATAACATATTATTAGAATTCAAATGAGATGTAAGCACCCCCCCCTTTTATCTCTACCTGAAGAATACTGTTGAGCCTGAAATCACATAGTGCACTACTTTTAACCACAGCCCTTTGGACAGTCTATGAAGCTAAGTGGCCCAGCTGAGAAATTAGAGAAAGGAGAAGGTCCTCTGGTAAAAGGGAAATGTGAGGACGTCTAGTCATTGTTGTTATGACGACTGGTATCATTTCAAACTCTTGATTGTTCATGTTTCCCCTGAATGTTGTCTCATTTTACAGGAAATAATCACTGAGGAGCAATTGAGGGAAACAGGCATTCCCAATGTATGATTGTGTGTTTGTGTCCTCATAGGGAATATTCCATTTAATTTCAGATGACGTGATGATTGACATTCAATTCAAGAGTAAATAAATAAAAGGCAATAAAAAAAAGTTTTTTCATAAATTCTAAGGATTTTCATTCGTTCATTAATTTGATTTGAATTCAGATGGCCTTAACTGATGGAATTAAAACGGAGCTGAGTGTAATGAATATTGTTACATTAATGCACTCCATATTGCCATTTTGAGTTGTGTTGGAAACACAGGTAAGAAATGGAATGGAATAAAAACAACATGATCTAGTACCACCACATTGATATGACTTTTATAAAAACAGAGCTACCTATTTGTAGTAATTCAATATTTGTTGACATGATTATGAAATATGAATCTTGTTCTGTCCAATAAAATAAAGAACATGTAGGTTGAGTGCATGATAAATGGAAAACTTCACCACAGGATAGGATGTCGATGTAGCACCATCTAGTGTTGAATGCGAATCCCACTTTGCCCTTTGAGACCGGGAGAAGCGGCCGAGGCCAGGGAAGGGTGTGTCAGGGGTCCTGCCGGGGCCCACCTCTCTGGCGCACCAAGCGCAGGCACATCCCTATGGTGGTGACGGCTGACAGGTTGTTGCTCCACCGCACGCTGTGCCCCTCCCCACTGTTGTCCCTCAGCAAGAAGCGATGGGGCAAGAGAGGGACCTCACCGCCGTTCGGGTGCAGGTGGGTGGCGACGTCCGTCTGCTTTTTGCCCAGGGCCTGGGGAGGTGGCATGATGGTGGATTCTGCCCTATAATCTCCCGGTCTGGGAGGACCATGGCAGCTGTCATGGTGTCCATGGTCGGGTACTCCCGGAGGCCGAGTGACTCCGCGCCCGCAACATAACTCCATGGTCCAGTCTCTGCTGGAAGCGCCCACTGGCAGAGGCCCAGCTCTCCTGCAAGGTCTTGCGGAACTCAGTAGAGATGAGGACAGATGGAGAGTCATCACTGTCCACCAGTTTGATGTCCAGTGCAGTGGCTATCCGAGTGAGTAGGTTCCTCATAGCCTCTCGAGCCACTGGGGGGCGATGAAGCCCCGCTGCCAGCTTCTGATGGGCTTTCAGCCTGGTAGCCCCACTCACGGTGGTGAACAGTACCAGCATTGTCCCCCAGGAACAGCCTATCACTGGCCAACGGGGAACAGCTGTCGTCGCCATAGAAGCTATCAACCTCCTGACGCAGGGCATGTGCTCTCCGATCAAGGCGATTCCAGCTGTCCGACTCCTGCCCCCGTCCAGCACTGGCAGCAGATGGGCTCAGCCTGGGGTGGCTCCAGCCATGCTTCCTGGGAAGGGTACTAGGCCCAGTAGAGGGACTAACAGCTCGCTGGCACACCCCTTCTAAGGGAGGGAGCTCGTCCCCAGCCTGAGCCCGAGCCTGGTCGACCCAGTTGGGCTTGGCCTCCAAATGCACCAGGTGCAGGCGTTCTGAGAACACCACAAAAAAACAGGCATCGTGTAGGGTGCTCCAACGCCCTGGCAGGCTTTTCTGATGGTGGCTGACCACCTCCAACATAGAAGTGGCGTAAGTCAGAATCAATTATTTTTGAAAGCGGGCAACATATACACTGAGTGTACAAAACATTAAGGACACATTCATAATATTGAGTTGCATCCCCCCCCCCCCCCATTTGCCCTCAGAATAGCCATAATTTTGCACTATTGGTGTTAGGTTCACTTGATATAGATGCCCTGCCCCACCGGGTAGGCAAAGTGTTCCCATCTTAAACAATTTATCTTGTCTGAAAACGTCAAACTCCACATACCCAGCTGACCGGGAGATCTGTGGCTAAATCGAGTGCGTCTACTGAGCTGGCCAATCGGAGAGCTCTAATCCCTGTGCCTACCTACAGTTTCCACAACCCCGGCCACAGCAAAGTTTGATACTAGCCTACTTGAGATTTCATAACGTTTAAAACCATGACCAGAGAAAGACTGTCAAAGAATACAGCAAAGAGCTGCTGTTTTTTTTGAGTGACTTCATGTCTAATTTTTTATTTAGCACTGTCAAGACTGTTTTTAATTCAACACCATTACAAAACATAAAACACGCTTCTCTCTACTTCTACTCGCGCTGCAGCTGCAATGAATGAGTAGCCAAGTGTCTCAATAGCCCTGCATTTCTAAAATTATTAGCTGCTCGTCGTGTCTATTTTAATATCAAGGAGTATTTCACTTTCTCTAGTCATAGGCACATATTCACGTAGTTCATGAGGCAGATGCGGTGCGACTCAAGTTTCGCCATCAGGTGGAAATGAAGGAGAAAGCAGGGACGGTGAGAGGCGCATCCTCTGCTATTCCCTCTCTCCGCTGAGAATAATGCTGTGTTGAAAATCACTGGGAACTCGCGATTCTCTAACTTCCGAGCGTTCAAGACAACTGGGAACTCTGAGAAAAAAAAACTAGATCCGACTGGGGGAAATCGTTTTGAGCGGTCATCCAACTCAGAAAACCTGACAACTTTCTAGAACTCCAACTTTTTGACTTGAAGTTCACTGACGTCATGATTTGACCTTATTTTTTTCACAGTTCCCAGTTGTCTTGAAAGCACAATGACCATCAGCTGCAGGTACACTATATATACAAAAGTATGTGGACACCCCTTAGTGGATTAGGCTATTTCAGCCACACCCGTTGCTGACAGGTGTATAAAATAGAGCACACAGCCATGCAATCTTCATAGACAAACATTAGCAGTAGAATGACCCGTACTGAAGAGCTCAGTGACTTTCAATGTACCACCTTTCCAAGTGCTGTTATTGTGAAGTGGAAACGTCTAGGAGCAACAAGGGCTCAGCCGCGAAGTGGTAGGCCACACAAGCTCACAGAACGGGCCCGCCGAGTGCTGAAGCGCGTAGCGTGTAAAAATAGTCTGTCCTCAGTTGCAACACTAACTACGAGTTCCAAACTGCCTCTGGAAGCAACGTCAGCCACACTGTATAACCCGTGTGCGATAGTCATCAGTTCAGTTCCCTTCCCTTTCTTGGGTACAGGAACAATAATTGACATCTTGAAGCAAGTGGGGACACCAGACTGGGGATATGGAGAGATTGAATATGTTCCTAAACACTTTGTAAGAACATTGGAGAAGGACCTCCCAATGAAAATGTAATTGCTTGATTAATTAGGCCTGCTAATTTATAGATCAAATTATACATGTTTTAGGAATGGTTGGATCATACAAAAAATATAAATAAATGGAAATTATAGGGAATAATTTATCTACACTAATAAAAAAAAGATGCACAAAATTATACATTTTGGGGAGCAATAAGTGCATGGCAGTTTTGGACAAATGCAGAATATGCATGCCTACCCCACTAGAACAACATTGTATTTACTGTCAAGTAGTTGGTCGTCAGCCTAGAACTCTACCATAATCCAGTTATGAATTGTCCCAGTATACATATAGCTTTGGTGCATCAGGCTGATCCAAGTTGATGACATCAGTTGTTGTCCGGTGTTCTCCACGTGGGGTCGAAACCGTTAGCACCTAGACTAGTGACTAGCCAGTCCTACATTACGATAATCAGCCACACTGTATAACCGGTGTCGTTACTGCCTCGTGTTTTTCCTTGTTGACAACTGTAGTATACAGCCACAGCCCTCCGCACGTCTCACACGTGACAGTGAGAGAGGCATGACAAGTAACAGTTACTGGCCAATCAGTATTTATGTAGTCACTGTGTGGTTATATTCTCAAGCAATGAGAGAGCTTTGTACCATCTGCCAACCAACCACGGCCGAGCACACAGTTCAGCACGTGCAGCGCATGGTAGCGATTCACATGTTACCCCTCGCTGTACTGAGGACTTTGAAAGGTAAACGGAATCTAAATCGAGGGAAAGGAGGAAACAGTACTGAGACGTTGAGAACAGAGTACTCTACAACTATAGCGCGCCATCAACATCAGTGTTGGTCATTTGGTTTTTGAATAAGATCTTCTTACAATTGCAATTGGAGAAGGAATACCGGTTGTTCAACTAGTTATCCATTTGACTGTTTTATTGAATTGTCTTCGCATCGACTTCATCCGAAAAGGTAATATATATATCATAGGCTATAGACAACTGTAACTTATGTTTTTCTATACATATCTGCTTCCCCAGATCTATTTTAACTAGCTTTGAACTTTCAACCTGCACTCTTGGCTACAATATTTAAGCCAAAAGTCTAATCATTATTGGTTGTTCCGTAAGTATGCGCTGGTTCAGGATCAGCTTTCCCTGCTCTAGTCTGAACCTTCCATCATGGCTAACGCCTCAAACCTGGAATCAGTTAATGTCTTTACAGTTGTTTCTGTGTATGTATGTATGTAAAATTGAAAGTAAAAGCATAGCGAGTTTATAAGAAGCATTCAATGAACATACACAACTTTAATGCGTGAAACAATGTAGTGTATAAGGCAGCCTCTGTCATTTTGTTTTAGGATAATCAGTTAGTTTGATGTTACAGTGGTCAGATCAGATGTTTGAAATGTAACTAATAGCTGACAAAATCCTAGAGCCATACAGTCAAACCCCACATGACCTTGTACGTCACACCCCCACACAGCACATGTTCACATGTATAGCAAAGCAACAGCTGGTGGAGTTTATCCCAAGATCAGTGACTAACAGCATTCCTTCTTGAATATTTATTAGGGGACACACCTACTAGTTTTCTGGAGCATGGTGTGAAAACCACAAATTTGCATTGTTATTGTTTTGTATTCATAGTTTTAATTTAAATTGTGATAGATATGACTGTCACTTTGTTAAAGTTTTTTTTCTTCTACATACAGCACTTGTTATAATGCCTAGGTCAGCATTAACTCTACATCAGTTACTCTGAGGTATTTCTGATATTCCTTGTGACTGATCTCTCTCACTTTCTCTAGGGATGCATTTGTTGAGCATGTCCACCAAATGGCCGACCTATGATTCCCGCTCCTCCACACCCAGCTTCCTCCTCAGCGAGAGCGACGTGACTGAGGATGAGGCAGACATTGATGTCTTCACCTCCGAAAGTGAGGGAGATAGCTCAGGGGGTGGCAAGACCTGCTCAGTACCTAGGTTACACTGGTCCATGGCTGGGAGTGGACAAGCAAAATGCTTTCCTCACACCACCGCCTACCCATCCATGATGGCTTCCCCTGGCAGTGCTGCGTTAAGCACAAAGGGAAGCACAGAGGAGACCATGCAAGGAGACCTGGCCTTCGCTCAGAAAGTGAGTTTTGTTGTTTAAAGACTGCTTTGACTGATTTGAAAATACTGAGTTATTGATTTTTGCATCCAGAGACATTATCAGACAGTGGATATGTATGTTTTCTGTTTCCTTTCTCTCCTAGTGTTCAGAGCTGCAAAAGTTTATCAGACCTCTGTTGGAGCTTCTGAATGGACTCAAGACAGGGAGATTTGAGAGAGGTCTTAGCAGTTTCCAGTCGAGCGTTGCCATCGATAGACTACAGAGGATCCTGGGTATTCTTCAGAAACCTGAAATGGGGTAAGCAAACCAAACCATTTTGTGTATGTCTAGCAAACAGTAATTTATGGCGTAGTTAAAATGTTATTAATAATGACAGTACTCTTTCCACAGAGAGAAATTCCTCCGCACCCTTCTGCAGGTAGAGATGATGCTGAAGATGTGGTTCCCCCATGTGACCCCTGTCGCTGCCACCCAGAACCCCACACCCAGTCTTCCGCCACGATGGCACCAAAATCAGCTGTGCATGCCAGTCAAGGTGGGTCTCTTACTGCTCTAGTTATCGCTGCTTAATATATCATTGTTATAATGATTCTCACACAATCTATAATATGTAAGACTTTAAGATTTGTTTTTCTTCACTCTTGCTCCATCAGAAGCGCAAGCTTAGCTGGTTGGACTCTGACTTCCCCAATGCCGCCCCACCCAGCTGCAAGCGCCTGCAGCGCGAGGACAACTACCAGGAAATGACCTCACAAGACTCTTGCCCATTGAGCACAGACACCTATTACCCGTCATGTCTGACTGTCAGCAAGAGAAGAAAGGGAAATAAGAGGCTTGAAATTTCACCATGCTCAGCATGTGGTAGCCCAGCCACACAAGACAGCCGTGTCTCCTCCACCCTCCTGGTCTTTCACTCACATCAGCTCTCCCTCCATGGACATCAGCCACAGAGGTACCACAGCAGGCCTGGAACAGTGAAGACAGAGACAGATATTGCATCAGTGGAAACCCAAAGGAGGGGTCAGTCTATCCCCATATTACTGAGGTCTATGAAACAAGAGCCGGAGTAGAAGATATAAAACTGAACTCGGAAGTCATTGCACCGTTTGACCATCTATTGTCAGTGTTGGAGAGTTATTTAAAAAAAAAAATGAAATGTACCTGGGAATATTTTTTTATGTTTGATGTGATAAAGCAGTGGTTTAATTTTTCTATTTTTTTTATACTGGTTTGAAACAAGATCATTTTGTATTTCAGAATTATCAACAAAAATACAATCACATGAAATACACTATGCAGAAATATAAAAGAAAGTAACATAGCTCAAGATTTATGGAATACCTTTTAACCTAACAAACTCAGTTAGTTATGATAAAGTTATCAATAGTAGTGAAGCATAAAACATTGACAATACAATGAAAAACAGTACAAGAACCTGTTAATCCTTTAGCGGATCCAGCACAGGGAACAGTGAAATGGGCAGCTGATACAACTGGCACTAAACCTCTGCCAACCAGTGGCAACAAAACCATTGCTTTTATTACACACTCTGCCGAGTCTGTTAGCCACCGTTTAATGTAACTATTGACTAAATCCACCTCAGTGTGAATACTAACAACCCCAGTAACATGCAACTGGAATGACAGCAATCACGAAGAACTACGAGAGGAGAAATAACAACCGTTAGATTTAAGGTATTACTATCAAATAGGTCTGCTCGAAAATCCTGGGTGCAGACTAGAGCATATTAATTGGCTTAATGCTTTCTAACTTCATTGATTTATTTGATAGAATACATTTATCATCCTTTATTTTTTTGTCAGTTTTCTATGGTGTGCCAAAACTATTTTGCACATGAGTATTTTACATTTGATAACAAAGGAAATTGTACCTGATAAATGTTACTATTGTGACGACGCAAAACACAAATCATTTTGAATCTTCTAGGAGTGTTTCTATTGTATTGGGAGAAAATACATAAAAACCTTTCATTAGGTCATTGGGTATTTGAACCACAATGTTTTTGCTTAGCAATTATCATTCATGTTGAATGACTCTATCCCTGGCCACTTTCAGAGAGTCTCTTGAGCTGTAACTACCTAGATGGGGTTAGGGGGAAACCAAGAATAGCTGGATACTGACAACAGTTAAGCCTAATACAAGACAACCGAAACATCATGATCAAAATCAAATCAACATTTTATGAATGTGTGTGGGTTTTGGATGGGAGTGTCAATGTTGTGTATGTGTGAGTCAGTGTTTGTATGTATAGTCTAGTGAGTGTGCGTAGCGTCAGTGCAGATAGTTTGAGTGTCATTAATTGACTATTTAGCAGTCTTATGGCTTGGGGGTGATTTACCATACTGGTAGTATATGTTATTGTTCTTTACCATGCCAAGGAAAGGCCCAGGTAGAGGACAACCGAGAGATCACTGCAGCAGTAAATACAGGCAACTGTTGAGGCAATGCACAACCCTTCCTAAAAACTGTTCAAACAGCCCGTTGGGGAGTTGTTTATTTTTATATTTCCTGTGAGGAAATATTGTAATTTCATGTCATGTTTTTGGTGTATGTAGGGCCTATGTTTTGCACATTTTCTCTGTTTATCAAAAGAGGACAAATGTTTGGGCTGAGAAGGATATTTTGCTGTTTAATGTTGTCTTCCTTGATTCAATCCATTTCCTTTGCCTCCTCTCTTCCCAACTTTTACTCAACACCCTTCATCACATTTTTGGGTTGGGCATAATATAATAGTGTTTTGGTTATACACCATGTACTTGTGCTTAATATTTTATATATAATTGTTTCAGACCTAAATAGTTTTTGATAAATTGTACCCTTTTTGCTAAAATAAAGTAATGTTTTTGTTAATCAGAACTTGAAATCTGCCACATAAATTCAAATGATTGAATTGACTGTTGCCCTGCGACATGAGAATTCATGTAGGCCTACAGGCTACAGCAAGAAAGAAGGGGTTCTCGACAACCATGACAAAAATCAGACAAAATGGCTTACCAAGAAAAACATTCAAAAGGACTACCGGTAATTTGCGTCAGAAATTAGTTGGCGCACTCAACAAAAAAGGCAGAGATTAATTTCTTATTTGCTCAAGATTTATTCCATTGTTAGGATGAGTACAGGTGGCTGAGATCAAGCTGGCAGTCACCTGTACTTGTATTACTTTTTACAGATGAAGACGTCAGCCACCTCTACTCAGCCTAACAATGGATTAAAGGGGCAATATGCAGATGCTACAATTAATTTAGAATTTATAAGTTAATGATGTATTCAATTCTTGAACAATATAACTTTTCAATGACTCATGGACTTAGTTCAATTGTCACACTCCCATCGGAACCTAAAATATAAGCTTGTTTTACTCCAATGTTAGTAAACATTATAAATGTATATAAACACTATACGGTATATTGTTTCAACTGTGGATATGCCCGTTAAAGCCTGAGCAAATATATATTATAACCCACTTGGTTGGAGCCCTGAATGCTGATTGGCTGAAAGCTGTGGTATACCACGAATATGACAAAACATTTATTTTTACAGTTCTAATTATGTTGATAATAGTAATAAGTCACCTTGGGAGTTTGTGGTATATGGCCAATATACAATGGCTAAGGGCTGTATCCAGTCCTTAGCCGTGGTATGGTGGTATAGTATATTGGCCATATACCACACCCTCGGGCCTTATTGCTTAAGTATCCAGCTGCAGTCCTTATAGCATGGCCTGTCACCAAAAGTGGCCTTTCACAAAAAACGTATACTATTACCTATACCATCTCATTTCCTTTCCTCCTTTCCTCCTTTCCCTTCCTAGCTGAATTTCCTCCTTTCCTTTCCTAGCTCCTTTCTGATTTTCAATTCCTCCTTTCCTAGCTGCCTTTCCTTTCCTCTTTTCCTAGCTGCCTTTCCTTTCCTCTTTTCCTAGCTTCCTTTCCTAGTCAATTTTCTTCTTTCCTAACTCCCTTTTTTCATTTCCTAGATCCCTTTTCCTATATAAATGTTGTTGTTCCTTTCCTAACTCCCTTTCCTAGCTGCCTTTCCTTTCCTCTTCTCCTAGCCTCCTTTCCATCTAGCTCATTTTCCTCCTTTCCTAGCTCCCTTTCCTTTCCTAACATTTTGATTTGATTTTAAACACAATACAACCACACGTGGATACAGTACAATGCCTTTAAAATCATCGAGGATGACACTTGAAATGACACTTGGTCCTCTTGAAAATAAATGAAAACAAATTATACACAAGATTATAGCATAAAAACAAAATACTAGGAAAAGAGGAAAAGGGGAAGAAAGAAAGATGCATGATTTTAGTGACAGGCCATGCTGAGCTGCAGCTATTTAGCCACATAGTGGCGCTACATTCACATTAAATCGTCTGTTTTGAATGAGTTTTCTAGTAACGACCAACCAACTCTATAATAATTACATTCCTTTGTTGCACAAGTTGTTGAAATAAAACCAATGACATAATATACCTAATCGTTAGCAAATACACTAATAACTGAATGTACTGTTAAAACAATGGCAATTTACTAATGTGTACAGCCAGCGCGGCACCATACCGCACAAGTGCACTCTTGACTAGGTTGATCACAACGCGCGACAGGCAAGAACCAGCTAGCTTGTCAGTGCAAGGCCTGGAAAATGGCTGCAGGATCTGGCGCGTCAAGCGGTCACGGTCCGCCTGCGGCCCTTGAGTCAACTTTGGACCGACGGTTTCAAGGAGTGTCGAACACAATGGAATCAATTCAAGGACTATCAAATTGGTGTATCGAGAACAAGAAATACCACAGTCTTATCGTGCGTTACTGGATGAAATGGTTGAGGAAATGTGAGTTGCTAATCTTAGCTAGCTAACGTTAGCTGGTTTGCCTGGCTAGCTTAGCCTACTTTAGCTAGATAACTGTTAGCTATTTGTTAGTTAACCCGGGTGTGCGCAAAGTAGTACCCTGGAGCTTCTTAGCAAGCTAGGTAAATGCTGCCTTGCTAGCTAGGACTTGGAGTCCAAGCAAGACAATGGTGTCACTACAAGCTGTTGACATCTAACTAGCAAATGTTTGTTACAACGTATCTGGTCAGTTGTTGACAAACAATGGCTTTAGTGAACGAGTATTTTCCGCATAGATGTAACGTTAGTGCATCTGGAATAAGTTCTCCTGTTCAGACTATCACATTCCTTGAAGCCATTGCCATCCCTGGTTTTTGTCTGGATGGATGGCTACCTTTCTCTGTTCTTAGTGGTCTTGATGGGATGAAATTAGAATCACAATCATCAGTTTGATTTAGAAGATGTGTCCAAAACAGTAAAATAATCAAGATACATGTTAGCCATTTCTCGAGCTAGTTAACTAGTTAGCCTAGCTACATGTTTATAAAAGTTACTAAGTGGTAACGTAACAAGTCGAACACTAGTTAACGATATTGATGTTATTGCTACTGTAATTGACTGTTTACTACATAGTAGTTATTACACACTAAACATAGGAATGTGTGAGGAGCAGACATGAGTAGGCTAACCTCTCATTTTGGGAGCTTCAGTTGTTGTAGGCCTATGGGGAGTGTATAATGCTTGTGTATAGTACTAGCAATTATTATTGCCAATAATTGAAGATGCCTGGATGTATTGTGTTCTCCCAGAAACTGAAACACGCTGTGCTGCTGCTATAAAGCCCAAGTGAAGGTATCATAAAACCTAGCGGTCAAACAGGGAAATGTTTCAAATCGTTTTTTCCACCATTCACTTTTCCCATAGGGGATTTTAGAAACACTTAAAATAAGGACTGTGTTTCGTGTAGGCTTACCCTGGCGTAACGTTTTGATAAGCATGTACATCTCTTGGACAAGGTGACATGGGGCGGCAGGGTAGCCTAGTGGTTAGAGCGTTGGACTAGTAACCGGAAGGTTGCAAGTTCAAATCCCCGAGCTGACAAGGTACAAATCTGTCGTTCTGCCCCTGAACAGGCCGCTGTTCCTAGGCTGTTCCTAGGCCGTCATTGAAAATAAGAATTTGTTCTTAACTGACTTGCCTAGTAAAAAATGTGTCAATATATTATTCTCTGATTTGAATAGCTAACAAACATTAAAGTAGACATAATGCAAAACTACAAGTCCCTGCAAGCTCATATCTAGCCAACTTATTCATTAGTAACTACTAGCTGTAGCTAGCTACATTAGATAGTTAATCGAGAGATTCTTAGCTTTGCCTCGATTCGGCAGTCTTGTCCATATCATGGCATTTGGAGTTCTTTATGATAGCCACATTAGCAGCTAATTCGCGTTGCATTTTAGTGGGGTAAATGCAGGCAAATATATTGATAAAAGTCACCTTGTCCTAGAGAGATTTACACGGTTATCAAAACATCACGCTGTGTAAGTGTAAGCCTACATGAAACATAGCCTTTATTTGAAGTGATTCTAAAATCCCCTATGGGAAAAATGATTGGAAACATTTTTCTGTTTAACCGCTAGGTTTTATTGGGTATTATGACTCATACTGTGGTATTATATATGTTTTCCTCTGCATTTTTGTTAATGAGCTTTGGTAGTCCATATTGATAATTTCAATATGTGCTGTGTTTTAGAAACCATATGCGATTATTGTTGTAGTACTGCTAAAGTATGCCTAACTGTAAATTACTGTTTGATGCTGCTCATGTTTTAGTCCTTAAAGTGGCCAACAGCAGTTGCAACAATAACAAAGCGATCTCCATGCCTATGTTTCTGTAAAAAGCTGAGAGATGGGGCTGGAGAAATGTAACCACTATCAAATGCATAGACAAAGCTAAGGATGCAAATACTCACTATCCATGATATCAAAATTGTAGTTTCAACTACAGTACCAGTCAAAAGTTTGTACACACATACTCATTCAAGGTTTTTCTTCTTTATTTTCTACATTGTAGAATAATAGGGAAGACATCAAAACTATGAAATAACACATATGGCATCATGTAGTAACCAAAAAAGTGTTTAATAAATCAAAATATATATTATATTTGAGATTCTTCAAAGTAGCCACCCTTTGCCTTTATGACAGCTTTAAACACTCTTGGCATTCTCTAAACCAGTTTCATGAATAATGCTTTTCTAACAGTCTTGAAGGAGTTCCCACATATGCTGAGCACTTGTTGGCTGCTTTTCCTTCACTCTGCGGTCCAACTCATCCCAAACCATCTCAATTGGGTTGAGGTCTGGTGATTGTGGAGGCCAGGTCATCTGATGCAGCACTCCATCACTCTTCTTCTTGGTCAAATAGCCCTTACATGCTGACCACACCGCTCGCATCGCGTGTGGGAGCGTTGCAACATAAATGTACACATACATTTTAATCAATCATTGCAACCAAACTGCTCGTGCGCCTCAGCGAGCATCTGCGTGACCATGAGCTAAAATAGAAATTGGTTCTATTTGTGACGCTCAAGACCCTGCAAGTCTGCCTCTCCCATCCCCTCATTTGTTTTTCGAAGCATATACCCACTTGGGAGATTGAAAAATGAACTGACGTCCACACTCCAGTCGGTTGTGGTAATAAAGTTGGTAACACCGTAAAGTTGGTTGCGAACCGCCATATAAAGTCCAAAGAAGTAAAAAAGAAGCCTGAGGAAGCAGGAGAGATGACATAACGGTAAACCAAATTCCTTTCTCATCTGTGGATTAATTGTCAGAGTAAAGGACTTTGTGTATTTCAGGTAAAATAACAACCCAATGTTTATATCCCAGGATAAATTAGCTAACATCAGCAAGGTAGATAGCTAAATTGCCATGAATGTTTAATGCTTTTCGACCTGTCCCCAAATGAATATAATTGGTTCAGAGTTTGTTTTGATATTTCAAGCTGCGTGTCCTGATCGTGTCTGGTGTGTGGGGTACAAAATCAACATGCGTGTGATGGCGCACGCGTGCGTCAGGTTTGGTCAGCATGTTACACAACCTGGAGGTGTGTTGGGTCATTGTCCTGTTGAAAAACAAATTAAA
The DNA here is from genome assembly GCF_002021735.2 of Oncorhynchus kisutch. NCBI lineage: Eukaryota > Metazoa > Chordata > Actinopteri > Salmoniformes > Salmonidae > Oncorhynchus > Oncorhynchus kisutch. The sequence goes on along the minus strand of NC_034190.2, from coordinate 41,781,194 downwards.
GTCCCCCTAAGCGCAAACCAGATGGGATGGCATTCATTGCAGAATGCTGTGGTATCCATGCTCGTTAAGTGTGCCTTGAATTCTAAATAAATTACTACATATTCGTCCACCAGCAAAGCACCCTGACACCATCACACCTCCTCCTCCATGCTTCACGGTGGGAACCACACATGCGGAGATCATCCGTTTTCCTGCTAAGCATCTCACAAAGGCACGGCGGTTGGAGCCAAAAATATTACATTTGGACTCATCACACCAAAGGACAGATTGCCACCTGTCTAATGTCCATTGCTTGTGTTTCTTGGCCCAAGCAAGTCTCTTCTTCTTATTGGTGTCCTTTAGTAGTGGTTTCTTTGCAGCAATTCAACCATGAAGGCCTGATTCATGCAGTCTCCGAACAGTCTCTGAACAGTTGATGTGTCTGTTACTTGAACTCAGTGAAGCATTTATTTGGGCTGCAAGTTTTAAGGTTGGTAACTCTAATGAACGTATCCTCTGCAGCAGCGGTAACTCTGGGTCTTCCTTTCCTGTGGCGGTCCTCATGAGAGCCAGTTTCATCACAGCGCTTGATGGTTTTTGTGACTGAACTTTAAGAAACTTTCAAAGTTATTGAAATTTTCAAGATTGACTGATCTCCATGTCTTTAGTAGTGGTTTCCTTGCAGCAATTCGACCATAAAGGCTTTAAAAGTTACAGAAATGTTCCAGATTGACTGACCTTCATATCTTAAAGTAATGATGGACTGTCGTTTCTCTTTGCTTATTTGAGCTGTTCTTGCCATAATATTGACTTGGTCTTTTACCAAACAGGGCTATCTTCTGTATACCCCCCTACCTTGTCACAACACAACTGATTGGCTCAAATGCATTAAGAAGGAAATAAATTCCACAAATTATATTTTTACAATGCACACCTGTTAATTGAAATGCATTCCAGGTGACTACCTCATGAAGCTGTTTGAGAGAATGCCAAGAGTGTGCAAAGCTGTCATCAAGGTAAAGGATGGCTACTTAGAATCTCAAATATAAAATATATTCAGATTTGTTCAACACTTTTTTGGGATTAATACATGATTCCATATGTGTTATTTCATAGTTGTGCTGTCTTCACTATTATTCGACAATGTAGAAAATAGTAAAAATGAAGAAAAACCCTTGAATGACTGGTACTGTATGTTTTGAAGATGTATAGTGTTAGTTTACATATATAAACATTGGAGCTTATATAGGTTATATTCTTCCAGAGTCAATGGATAGGCCTACATATCATGAATTTATAAGTCCCAAAATGGATGTAACAATTGCAGATTGCCCTTTTTAAGGTAATATTCTGTGAGTGGGAAATTCAGTGATTGTAGTGAAAGAGAGCGGGGAGTGAGAGTGAAAGGCTGGGGGGGGGGGGGGGGGGGGGGGAACAATGACATATCTGATAATATTGAAATATGTTGTTGGTTGTGAAGGATCCAATGGATGGGTTGGGTCATTATGCTTCATATTTGTCCACATTACTGCACCTCTGTCAATGCTTATATGACTTCTATTCATGCACCGAACTGTACTACACATGCACTATGTTCCTCAATCGACAGTGATGGGCTTTTATTATGCTGAGTGATCATCCATAGGCTACACTGAAGGGCCAAGCAACAGCTGAGATGTACTAAAGGTGTATTGCCATGCAGCTTGGTGAACGGGTCCATTTACATGATGCCTTTACAGAGCTAGTTTAGGAACAAGTGGTTGCTTTGGAGGCAGAGCTCTCTTGGGTTTTTCAGAAAACCATGACTGTTTGCTGGTGCTCTAGTGTGAGCCCCTGCCTTTCAGCACCAGAAGCTGATGTAGGATATACTTAAAAATGGTATGATGGGCCTTAAGTAGAGGTCAAACGATTATGATTTTTCAACGTCGATACCGATTATTGGAGGACCAAAAAAAGCCGATGTAGATTTTATATATATTTGTAATAATGACAATTACTGAATGAACACTTATTTTAACTTAATACATCAATAAAATCAATTTAGTAACAAATAATAAAACATGTTCAATTTGGTTTAAATAATGCAAAAACAAAGTGTTGGAGAAGAAAGTATAATTGCAATATGTGCCATGTAAAAAAGCTAACGTTTATGTTCCTTGCTCAGAACATATGAAAGCTGGTGGTTCCTTTAAACATGAGTCTTCAATATTCCCAGGTGTGAAGTTTTAGGTTGTAGTTATAGGAATTATAGGACTATATCTCTCTCTACCATTTGTATTTCATATACATTTGACTATTGGATGTTCTTATAGGCACTATAGTATTGCCAGTGTAACAGTATAGCTTCCGTCCCTCTCCTCGCCCCTACCTGGGCTCGAACCAGGGACACATCGACAACAGCTATCCTCGAAGCATCGTTACCCATCGCTCCACAAAAGCCGCGGCAAGGGGAACAACTACTTCAAGGTCTCAGAGCGAGTGGCGTCACCGATTGAAACGCTATTAGCGCGCACCCCGCTAACTAGCTAGCCATTTCACATTGGTTACACCAGCCTAATCTCGGGAGTTGATAGGCTTAAAAGTCATAAACAGGTCAATGCTTGAAGCACAGCGAAGAGTTGCTGGCAAATGCACGAAAGTGCTGTTTGAATTAATGCTTACGAGCCTGCTGCTGCTTACCACCGCTCAGTCCGACTTCTCTATCAAATATCAAATCATAGACTTAATTATAACATAATAACACAAAGAAATTCGAGCCTTATAGGTCATGAAGGGCAAGTTTGTTTTTCATGGCCCATTTCCCCGGGTGGGTGAAGATTTCACTTAAGGACTGATGATCTAAAATGTACAAATTTCACCCACCTGGGGCACTGGGCCATGCAAAACGAACTTGCCCAATGTAGGCCTGAAACCTTCTTAGAGTTAGTGTCTGCCTTTTACGGTGTGACATCAGAATAACCGTCTTTATTATGTAGGCTAATGGTGGTTAACTGCCTACCTCTTTAGCCTATATGACTTTCGAACAACTGTGTTGGTGATGTTATAGTGCAGGGATGTCAAACTCATTCCATGCAGGGCCTAGTGTTGGCAGGTTATATGTTTTTTCCTTTCAATTTAGCCCTAGGCAACCAGCTATGGGGAGTTCTTTATTAATTAGTGACCTTAATTCATCAATCAAGTACAAGGGATGAGTGAAAACCCGCAGACATTATCTAGTTAAGCAAAGGTGTCATTTAGCTTGCTTCATCAGAGATTAGGCTTTTGGATAGGGCTTGACATCGGCATGTTTTCGCCCTGGTAAAGTTGTCAGTATGACTACTGTCATCACCACTAAACACTGAGTGTACAAAACATTAAGAACACCTGACAGATTGACCAGGTGAATTGAGTTGAAAGCTATGATCCCTTATTGATGTCACTTGTTAAATCCACTTCAATCAGTGGAGACAAAAGGGAGGAGACAACTTTTACAAAGGATTTTTAAGCCTTGAGACATGGATTGTGTATATGTGCCATTCAATGGGTGAATCAATACTAGGAGGGTGTTTAATGTTTTGTATACTGTTTATCCCCTGAAAGTTAGCTAGTTAACTAGCTAGCCATATTGACGTGATCAGTTATTAGCTAGTTAGCCAATTTGACGTGGTCCATGAATCATGTCTGTCAGCAGCAATCGTGATTAAACACTGTTGAAAAGGGGATAATGTTAGCTTACTTTGCTAGGTAGGCAGGCCTATGTTGGTTGGAGAAAAAAGTATGTTAGGTCTACTTACCACTATGTTTAGCCAACTGTACAAAGTTTCTACCGGTAGCTTGCAAATGCACTATTAGCTGATAATGTTTCATCGGCAAATGCTTCTGCTGCTTGACAGGCAGAGCCCACAAAGGATGGGGAAATGAACCTAAACCACTCATACTTGTCTGGTATAGTTCACTTTTATATCACTCAAATATCCAATTAATGGTGGCCAATATTGAAAGATATTGTAAGGCTACTCTAACGTATCTGAAAGTACATGATCAATTGATGTTTACTGATCATGAAAAGCATGCAGTTACCTGCTGTTTAACTCTGATAGAGATAAATGTGCGCAATTGTTTTGCATGGAATAATCAGAAATGTCTAGTTCTGACTAAGCTCTTCAAGAGGAGATAATACAATAAATAAACAAATGTATTTATAAAGCCCATTTTACATCAGCCGATGTCACAAAGTGATGTACAGAAACCCAGCCTAAAACCCCAAACATCAAGCAATGCAGGTGTAGAAGCACGGAGGCTAGGAAAAACTCCCTAGAAAGGCCAAAACCTAGGAAGAAACCTAGAGAGGAACCAGGCTATGAGGGGTGGCCAGTCCTCTTCTGGCTCTGCCGTGTGAAGATTATAACATTACATGGCCAAGATGTTCATAGATGACCAGCAGGGTCAGATAATAATAATCACAGTGGTTGTAGAGGGTGCAACAGGTCAGCACCTCAGGAGTAAATGTCAGTTGGCTTTTCATAGTTAACATCTATTTAACAATCCCTTAAATGGCATGCAGTTGTCAGTGGTTTTAGCAAAGCTGGGGGTGTCCTTGCCCCCAGCAGGCAAATCGAACTCTGCACCTTACTGTGACTTTTATTGATAATGACCTAGATGTTTTTTTTTTTTATTCTTAAATTATTATTTTATAATTTTTTAAATATAGATATTTTTACCCCCTTTCCCCCCCAATTTGGTGGTATCCAATTGTTAGTAATTACTATCTTGTCTCATGGTTACAACTCCCGTACGGGCTCGGGAGAGACGAAGGTCGAAAGCCATGCGTCCTCCGAAACACAACACCCAGAGCGCCACCCGGGAGGCCGAGAATAACAATGTTGATGTCATAGTGGCTAATAGGGCTAGGAATTGCCAAGGACCTCATGATATGATATTATCACAATACTTAGGTGCCCATACGATATGTATTACAATTCTATATGTATTGCGATTCAAAACTGTGATTACATTGCGATTTCCATTGTCCAAACATATTGCTCACCATATGCTTGCTGCACAAGGACAAGAGAGAACATAAGTAAGCTAGTTTTGATCAGTCAATGGAAATGTGTCCTGAAAACAATTTGGCACCCTATTTAAAAATAAAATGGGGAACAAACTAAACTCAGCAAAAAAAGAAACGTCCTCTCACTGTCAACTGCGTTTATTTTCTGCAAACTTAACATGTGTAAGTATTTGTATGAACATAACAAGATTCAACAACTGAGACCTAAACTGAACAAGTTCCACAGACATGTGACTAACAGAAATGGAATAATGTGTCCCTGAACAAAGGAGGGGTCAAAATCAAAAGTAACAGTCAGTATCTGGTGTGGCCACCAGCTGCATTAAGTACTGCAGTGCATCTCCTCCTCATGAACTGCACCAGATTTGCCAGTTCTTGCTGTGAGATGTTACCCCACTCTTTCACCAAGGCACCTGCAAGTTCCCAGACATTTCTGGGGGGAATGACCCTAGCCCTCACCCTGCGATACATCAGGTCCCAGACGTGCTCAATGGAATTGAGATCTGGGCTCTTTACTGGCCATGGCAGAACACTGACATTCCTGTCTTGCAGGAAATCACACACAGAACGAGCAGTATGGCTGGTGGCATTGTCATGTTGGAGAGTCATGTCAGGATGAGCCTGCAGGAAGGGTACCACATGAGGGAGGAGGATGTATCCCTGTAACACACAGCATTGAGATTGCCTGCAATGACAACAAGCTCAGTCCGATGATGCTGTGACACACCGCTCCAGACCATGACGGACCCTCCACCTCCAAATCGCTCCAGAGTACAGGCCTCGGTGTAATGCTCATTCCTTCTACGATAAATGTTACTGGACGGGCTCAAGCATCGTTGATGACGGCCGTTGATCACCGCCTTTCAAATTGTGTTGCATTATGGGTATAAAAATTGTCCGACTTGCGACTACTACACGTCAACTGCATGAGCTTTACCAAAATCGATGCATCTCACCAAATGCACCATGCAGCCATGACCTGCATTGTGGGAGGTAGCGTTTGTTAACCACTCATTAAGGTGTCCAAAGAAGTGGCTGAAACAGGAACCAACTTTGCCATGATTCTAAACAGTCCCTCCAGGATTTCGCAGACATTTTTTGTGATATGTGCAGGCAAAAATGCTTGATATTGCTGCTTCAATTCTGACATTTTGTATATTTTTTTTCACCTTTATTTAACCAGGTAGGCAAGTTGAGAACAAGTTCTCATTTACAATTGCGACCTGGCCAAGATAAAGCAAAGCAGTTCGACACATACAACGACACAGAGTTACACATGGAGTAAAACAAACATACAGTCAATAATACAGTATAAACAAGTCTATATACGATGTGAGCAAATGAGGTGAGATAAGGGAGGTAAAGGCAAAAAAAGGCCACGGTGGCAAAGTAAATACAATATAGCAAGTAAAACACTGGAATGGTAGATTTGCAGTGGAAGAATGTGCAAAGTAGAAATAAAAAATAATGGGGTGCAAAGGAACAAAATAAATAAATACAGTAGGGAAAGAGGTAGTTGTTTGGGCTAAATTATAGGTGGGCTATGTACAGGTGCAGTAATCTGTGAGCTGCTCTGACAGTTGGTGCTTAAAGCTAGTGAGGGAGAAGTGTTTCCAGTTTCAGAGATTTTTGTAGTTCGTTCCAGTCATTGGCAGCAGAGAACTGGTAAGAGAGGCGGCCAAAGAAAAAATTGGTTTTGGGGGTGACCAGAGAGATATACCTGCTGGAGCGCGTGCTCCAGGTGGGTGATGCTATGGTGACCAGCGAGCTGAGATAAGGGGGGACTTTACCTAGCAGGGTCTTGTAGATGACATGGAGCCAGTGGGTTTGGCGACGAGTATGAAGCGAGGGCCAGCCAACGAGAGCATACAGGTCGCAATGGTGGGTAGTATATGGGACTTTGGTGACAAAACGGATTGCACTGTGATAGACTGCATCCAATTTGTTGAGTAGGGTATTGGAGGCTATTTTGTAAATGACATCGCCGAAGTCGAGGATTGGTAGGATGGTCAGTTTTACAAGGGTATGTTTGGCAGTATGAGTGAAGGATGCTTTGTTGCGAAATAAGAAGCCAATTCTAGATTTAACTTTGGATTGGAGATGTTTGATGTGGGTCTGGAAGGAGAGTTTACAGTCTAACCAGACACCTAGGTATTTGTAGTTTCTAAGTAGTTTCACGTATTCTAAGTCAGAGCCGTCCAGAGTAGTGATGTTGGACAGGCGGGCAGGTGCAGGCAGCAATCGGTTGAAGAGCATGCATTTAGTTTTACTTGTATTTAAGAGCAATTGGAGGCCACGGAAGGAGAGTTGTATGGCATTGAAGCTTGCCTGGAGGGTTGTTAACACAGTGTCCAAAGAAGGGCCAGAAGTATACAGAATGGTGTCGTCTGCGTAGAGGTGGATCAGAGACTCACCAGCAGCAAGAGCGACATCATTGATGCATACAGAGAAGAGAGTCAGTCCAAGAATTGAACCCTGTGGCACCCCCATAGAGACTGCCAGAGGTCCGGACAGCAGACCCTCCGATTTGACAAACTGAACTCTATCAGAGAAGTAGTTAGTGAACCAGGCGAGGCAATCATTTGAGAAACCAAGGCTGTCGAGTCTGCCGATGAGGATGTGGTGATTGACAGAGTCGAAAGCCTTGGCCAGATCAATGAATACGGCTGCACAGTAATGTTTCTTATCAATGGCGGTTAAGATATCGTTTAGGGCCTTGAGCGTGGCTGAGGTGCACCCATGACCAGCTCTGAAACCAGATTGCATAGCAGAGAAGGTATGGTGAGATTCGAAATGGTCGGTAATCTGTTTGTTGACTTGGCTTTCGAAGACCTTAGAAAGGCAGGGTAGGATAGATATAGGTCTGTTTGGGTCAAGAGTGTCCCCCCTTTGAAGAGGGGGATGACCGCAGCTGCTTTTCAATCTTTGGGAATCTCAGACGATACGAAAGAGAGGTTGAACAGGCTAGTAATAGGGGTGGTAACAATTTCGGCAGATAATTTTAGAAAGAAAGGGTCCAGATTGTCTAGCCCGGCTGATTTGTAGGGGTCCAGATTTTGCAGCTCGTTCAGAACATCAGCTGACTGGATTTGGGAGAAGGAGAAATGAGGAAGGCTTGGGCGAGTTGCTGTGGGGGGTGCAGTGCTGTTGACCGGGGTAGGGGTAGCCAGGTGGAAAGCATGGCCAGCCGTAGAAAAATGCTTATTGAAATGCTCAATTATAGTGGATTTATCAGTGGTGACAGTGTTTCCTATCTTCAGTGCAGTGGGTAGCTGGGAGGAGGTGTTCTTATTCTCCATGGACTTTACAGTGTCCCAGAACTTTTTTGAGTTTGTGTTGCAGGGAGCAAATTTCTGCTTGAAAAGCTAGCCTTGACTTTTCTAACTGCCTGTGTATAATGGTTTCTAGCTTCCCTGAACAGCTGCAGATCACGGGGGCTGTTCGATGCTAATGCAGAACGCCATAGGATGTTTTTGTGTTGGTTAAGGGCAGTCAGGTCTGGGGAGAACCAAGGGCTATATCTGTTCCTGGTTCTAAATTTCTTGAATGGGGCATGCTTATTTAAGATGGTTAGGAAGGCATTTAAAAAAAATAACCAGGCACCCTCTACTAACGGGATGAGATCAATATCCTTCCAGGATACCCCGGCCAGGTCGATTAGAAAGGCCTGCTCGCTGAAGTGTTTCAGGGAGCGTTTGACAGTGATGAATGGAGGTCGTTTGACGGCTGACCCATTACGGATGCAGGCAATGAGGCAGTGATCGCTGAGATCTTGGTTGAAGACAGCAGAGGTGTATTTAGAGGGCAAGTTTGTTAGGATGATATCTATGAGGGTGCCCGTGTTTAAGGCTTTGGGGAGATACCTGGTAGGTTCATTGATAATTTGTGTGAGATTGAGTGCATCAATCTTAGGTTGTAGGATGGCTGGGGTGTTAAGCATGTTCCAGTTTAGGTCGCCTAGCAGCACGAGCTCTGAAGATAGATGGGGGGCAATCAGTTCACATATGGTGTCCAGAGCACAGCTGGGGGCAGAGGGTGGTCTATAGCAGGCGGCAACGGTGAGAGACTTTTTTTTAGAGAGGTGCATTTTTAAAAGTAGAAGTTCAAATTGTTTGGGTACAGACCTGGATAGTAGGACAGAACTCTGCAGGCTATCTTTGCAGTAGATTGCAACACCGCCCCCTTTGGCAGTTCTATCTTGTCTGAAAATGTTGTAGTTTGGGATGAAAATTTCAGAATTTTTGGTGGTCTTCCTAAGCCAGGATTCAGACACGGCTAGAACATCCGGGTTGGCAGAGTGTGCTAAAGCAGTGAATAAAACAAACTTAGGGGGAGGCTTCTAATGTTAACATGCATGAAACCAAGGCTATTACAGTTACAGAAGTCATCAAAAGAGAGCGCCTGGTGAATAGGAGTGGAGCTAGGCACTGCAGGGCCTGGATTCACCTCTACATCGCCAGAGGAACAGAGGAGGAGTAGGATAAGGGTACGAAGAAAGAATAAGGGTAAGAAATAAGAATTGGTCGTCTAGAACATCTGGAACAGAGAGTAAATGGAGGTTTCTGGGGGCGATAAAATAGCTTCAAGGTATAATGTACAGACAAAGGTATGGTAGGATGTGAATACAGCGGAGGTAAACCTAGGTATTGAGTGATGATGAGAGAGATATTGTCTGTAGAAACATCATTGAAACCAGGAGATGTCATCGCATGTGTGGGTGGTGGAACTAATAGGTTGGATAAGGTATAGTGAGCAGGACTACAGGCTCTAGAGTGAAATAAGCCAATAAACACTAACCAGAACAGCAATGGACAAGGCATATTAACATTAAGGAGAGGCATGCTTAGTCGAGTGATCAAAAGTGTCCAGTGAGTAGTGAGGTTGTTTGGGGTCACGTCGATTCGGACAGCTAGCCGGGCCATCGGTAGCAAGCTAGCATAGGATGGAGGTCTGTTTTTAGCCACCTCGTGCGTTTCCGTCGGTAGGATTAGTGGGGTTCCGCGTGGTAGAGGGGATCAATCCAATTCGCAAAAAAACTTCAGTTTATATAAATGTTTTTATTCTTCGATAGGTCTATTCTGATAGCAGCCGATAAGACAGCTAACGATTAGCGGACCGTAGATGGGCGTTCGGGTAACGTCACGACGGAGAAGCCAGCCGGATAACTCCCTCGGGCAGATAACGTCGGTAGTCCAGTTGTGAAGGCCCGATGGGGCTCCGCGTTGGCAGTTAAACGGGTCCGGATAGGTGATTGTAGCCCAGGAGTGACTGATGGAACTCTTCAGCTGTTCTGTTACCAAAATTTGTATGGCAATATGCAATGATTTTGTCTAATTTGTCACGCATTCACTGAGGGGAAAGGTTTGACATGTGGCTTGGTTGAACCATATTATGCAGTAAATGTGTGGTTATTGGTTGAAATTACAAGCCCTCTTTATATAAGGCGGGAGTGGGTTTTATGCAATAATATTAGGGCTGTCCCTTACAAAAAATAATATTTGACCGAGAGTCGTCTTTTCCAACGACCAATCGTTCAATGTTTAAACGTATATTTCTCGTTATTTAATAAGGAAAGGGAAAGGGGGATACCTAGTCAGTTGTACAACTGAATGCATTCTGCTGAAATGTGTATTCCGCATTTAACCCAACCCCTCTGAATCAGAGAGGTGCGGGGAGCTGCCATAATCGACATCCACGTCTTCGGCGCCCGGGAAACAGTGGGTTAACTGCCTTGCTCAGAACGACACCTCAGGGATTCGATCCAGCAACCTTTCGGTTACTGGTCTAACGTTCTAACTATTAGGATGTGTGGCAGCAGGTAGCCTATGTGTCTTAATCAAATCAACTATATGCACTGAGCTTGTCTGATATGTTTGATTAAATAAATAACACATAAATTACTACACCACAGAACATCACAAATGACACCACAGAACATAAGTGTTTATCGCATTGTCCGTGTTGCTGAAGCTGCAAAATAATTAATTCATAATTTCTGACAAAGTTCTGTTACCGAAATTTGTTTAGGAAATCATGCATTCTTTTCGTGATCGGACCTGAACCCCATAATCGCATCAATAAATTGTTTAGAACAAACTCCGAACACCATAACACATGACAGCAAAATGGATGCAAAAGACGTGGCAAATTAACTTGAATTGGGGGAATGTTTACTGGTTGCTCAGGAGGTAAAGGAAGTCAGATGTGTTTAATACATTTGGCTAGTTGTGTAAAATACTGGAGCTCAAGAAAAATAAGGTAAGGAGCAAGCGCTGCGTGCACATTGTGTGTGCCAAACAGGTTAGATTACAATATCCTTTTTTTGACCGTTTGGGAAAAACTACGCTAAATAAATTACAGGCTTACCATAGAGTCTGTTGCAATGTTTTTTTGTAAATACTTTATTATAGCAAATAGGAAAAACAGTTGCATTCATTCGGGAATGCAATTTCCAAAATGGATCAGTTTATTTGTTTACGCTAATTATTCAAGGATTGCTTTGTTAGTTAATTTTAAAACTAAAAAGCTTGATTGCATTTCAAATCATGAATGACTCATATGCTGTGTGATGACATGAACGAATGAATGATTGACTGATACAGTAGTGTATATAACTAATGAAATATAGGGTTAAGTAAGTTAGGCTATTATGACTAAATAGGACGCACTCTTAGGCCTACAGCTTGTTGGTGGTTATACAAGACTCCTATACTAAGCCAACTAATGTTAATGACATTACTTATTATTATAATGATGGTTGTAATAATAACAATAAGGAGATCAAGAAAAAGGAGGATTTTTCTAAGTATAATTTCTCTGACAATTTGGAACAGTGTAAACAACACTATATCAGTTATAATTACAACCAGAGAGGCTGAGCTAATGAAAAAAAGTGTAAAGCCTTTATTACAGCATAGCCAAATTTGTGAAATTCTTTATCCAACGGGTTATGGTTGCGTGCTCACGGAATCAGTAGGCTATTAAACACTCAAACAGGCAACAGAAGCAGGATCTGTCTTATATCTGTAGATATATATATGGTTTATAAAGCCAAGAAAATGTAACAGTTAGGCTATTGATTAAAGACCTAATTAAGTTTGGGCTTCCTCTTTTCTTAGACAATAAGGCAACAGCTTTTTTCTCATCTCCTAACTCCGCTGCTGCCTGTTCTGTGCTGAAATAGTGTGGTGATTGGTCAAATTTGCAAGCGCTCACATAATATGCGGGGGAATGCAAAAAAATTGTGATTGCGGAATCCTGAAGGATCACTATCCCTGCCTGTTTAGCTTTTATTTTGGTGCATTGGCATCAAATAGCCACCGCGATATGCAACTTTTCAGGGAAGTCAGGAACCAATATTCTCAGTCAGTTAGGAAAGCTAAGGCTAGCTTTTTCAAACAGAAATTATCAGCCGAAATTTTTGAAACCCCCATTACTAACCTATTCAACCTCTTTTTCGTATTGTCTGAGATCCCCAAAGATTGGAAAGCTGCCGCGGTCATCCCCCTCTTCAAAGGGGGAGACACTCTAGACCCAAACTGTTATAGACCTTTATCCATCCTGCCCTGCCTTTCTAAAATCTTAGAAAGCCAAATTGACAAACAGTTCACCGACCATTTCGAATCTCACCGTACCTTCTCCACTATGGAGTCTGGTTTCCAAGCTGTGCACCGCAGCCACGCTGTCCCCCCCCCCCCCCCCATTCAGCTGAAAAGGTGGCACGGGAAATTTAAATATTTAACTTTCACACATTAACAAGTCCAATACAGCAAATGAAAGATAAACATCTTGTTAATCTACCCATCATGTCCGATTTTTTAAATGTTTTACAGTGAAAACACAACATATATTTATGTTAGACCACCACCAAATCCCCCCAAAAACACAGCCATTTTTCCCAGCCACAGATAGTCACAAAAGCAGAATTAAAGATAAAATGAATCACTAACCTTTGATAATCTTCATCAGATGACCCTCATATGACATCATGTTACACAATACATTTATGTTTAGTTCGATAATATGCATATCTATATCCACAAATCTCGGTTTACATTGACGCCATGTTCAGAAATGCCTACAAAATATCCGGAGTAATTACAGAGAGCTACGCCAGATAACAGAAATACTCATCATAAACTTTGACGAAAGATACATGTTTTACATATAATTAAAGATCCACTGGTTCTTAATGCAACCGCTGTGTCAGATTGTTTTTAAACGTTACGAAAAAAGCCTACCATGCAATAATCTGAGACGGTGCTAAGACGTAAATATATTTCTCCGCCATGTTGGAGTCAACAGAAATACGAAATTACATCATAAATATTCCCTTACCTTTGATGATCTTTCATCAGAATGCAGTGCAAGAAGTCCTAGTTCCACAATAAATCGTTGTTTTGTTCCATAATGTCCATTACTAGTGTCTAATTAGCTGCATTTGCTACCACTTTCAGCTCACGTGCCCAAAAGTTGATGCTGGTCCAGGCGAACTCGGACAAAAACTTCAAAAAGATATATTCCAGGTCGAATAAACTGGTCAAACTAAGTAGAGAATCAATCTTCAGGATGTTATTTTCATATATATCCAATAACGTTCCAACCGGAGCATACGTTTTCATCTGCAGCCAAATGGAACGATGGTGATATCAACAGACAAATGCGCAACAGGGAAATTGCATTCTGCCAGGACAGTGACTCATTCCCCTCCCACTCGGTCAAAGTTCATACCAGAGGCTCCATTCCACGTTCTACTGAATCAGGACATCTAGTGGAAGGCGTAGGAAGTGCTAACAGATCCATATCTTGTTTGGAAGTGAAGAGGCGATGACTTAAAATTAGACCCGCATTCAGAATTTCACTTCCTGTTTGGAAGATTGCCTGCCCTATGAGTTCTGTTATACTCGCAGACATAATTCAAACAGTTTTAGAAACTTCAGAGTGTTTTCTATCCAATAATAATAATACTATGCATATATTAGCAATCTAGGACAGAGTAGGATGCAGTTCACTATGGGCACGCAATTCATCCAAAGTGAAAATACTGCCCCCTATCCCCAACAAGTTTTAAACGGTATCATAACCGCCATCGATAAAAGACAGTACTGTGCAGCTGTCTTCATCGACCTGGCCAAAAGACTTTCGACTCTGTCAATCACCACATTCTTATCGGCAGCCTCAATAGCCTTTGCTTCTCAAATGACTGCCTCGCCTGGATCACCAACTACTTCTCAGATGGAGTTCAGTGTGTCAAATCGGAGGGCCTGTTGTCCGGACCTCTGGCAGTATATGGGGGTGCCACAGGGTTCAATTGTCGAGCCGACTCTTTTCTCTGTATACATCAATGATGTCGCTTGCTCTTGCTGCTGGTGAGTCTCTGATCCACCTCTACGCAGACGACACCATTCTGTATACATCTGGCCCTTCTTTGGACATTGTGCTAACAAACCTCCAAACGAGCTTTGACGCCATACAACACTCCTTCCGTGGCCTCCAACTGCTTTTAAATTCTAGTAAAACTAAGTGCATCCTCTTCAACCGATTGCTGCCCGCACCCTCCTGCCGACTAGCATCACTACTCTGGACGGTTCTGACCTAGAATATGTGGACAACTGCAAATACATAGGTGTCTGGTTAGACTGTAAACTCTCCTTCCAGACTCACATTAAATCTCCAATCCAAAATAAAATCTAGAATCGGCTTCCTATTTCGCAAACAAAGCCTCCTTTACTCATGCTGCCAAACATACCCTCGTAAAACTGACTCTCCTGCCGATCCTGGACTTCCGCGATGTCATTTACAAAATAGCACCCAACACTCTACTCAGCAAACTGGATGTAGTCTATCACATTGCCATCCGTTTTGTCACCAAAGCCCCATATACTACCCACCACTGCGACCTGTATGCTCTCGTTGGCTGGCCATCACTACATATCCATCGCCAAACTCACTGGCTCCACGTCATCTATAAATCTTTGCAATGTAAATCCCTGCCTTATCTCAGCTCACTGGTCACCATAGCAACACCAACCTGTAGCACACGCTGCAGCAGGTATATTTCACTGGTCATCCCCAAAGCCAACACTTCCTTTTCCCTCCTTTCCTTCCAGTACTCTGCTGCTAATGACTGGAACTAATTGCAAAAATCACTGAAGTTGGAGACTTGTCTCCCTCTCTAACTTTAAGCATCAGCTGTCAGAGCAGCTTACTGATCACTGTATCTTTAACTTGTCTAGGACTGGAACCCCCCCGCAACAGCCAGTGAAAGTGCAGGGCGCCAAATTCAAAACAACAAAAATCTCATAATTAAAATTCCTCAAGCATACAAGTATTTTACACCATTTTAAAGATAAAAGTCTCGTTAATCCAGCCACGGTGTCTGACATCAAAAAGGATTTACAGCAACAGCACCACAAATGATTGTTAGGTCACCACCAAGCCACAGAAAAACACAGCCATTTTTTCCAGCCAAAGAGATCACTAACCTTTGATGATCTTCATCAGATGACACTCATAGGACTTCATGTTACAGAACACATGTATGTTTTAAAGTTCATATTTATATTTAAAAATCCGAGTTTACATTGGTGCGTTACGTTCAGTAGTTCTAAAAAATGTGGTGATATTGCAGAGAGCCACATCAATTTACAGAAATACTCATAATAAACATTGATAAAGATACGACTATTATACAAGGAACTTTAGATAAACCTCTCCTTAATGCAACTGTTGTGTCAGATTTCAAAAAAACTTTACGGAGAAAGCAAACCATGCAATAATCTGAGTACAGCCTTTAGACAACAAAGCAGCAAAAAAGATACCCGCCATATTGGGTAGTCAACATTACTCAGAAATAGCATTTTAAATATTCACTTACCTTTGAGGATCTTCATCAGAATGCACTCCCAGGAATCCCAGTTCCACCATAAATGTTTTGATTTGTTTGATAATGTCCATCAGTTATGTCCAAATATCTTCTTTTGTTAGGGCGTTTGGTCAACAAATCCAAAAGCACGTTCAGGTCGCGCCGAACGTCGGTCGAAAAGTAAAAAAAAGTTCCGTTACAGCCCGTAGAAACATGTCGACCTAAGTATGGAATCAATCTTTAGGATGTTTTTAACATAAAACTTCATTAATGTTCCAACCGGATGATTCCTTTGTCTGTACAAATGAAGTGGAACATAGCTACCTTTCATGTGAGCGCGCCAGACCACTCACTCAAAGCGCCCTTTTGAGCCCCTCCTTTAGAGTTGAATCCTCAAAACAGGTTCTAAATACTGTTGACGTCTAGTGGAAGCCTTGGGAAGTGAAACATAACTAATATCACCCTGTATCTTCAATGGGGGCTGAGTTGAAAAACTACAAACCTCAGATTTCCCACTTTGTGGTTGGATTTGTCTCAGGTTTTTGCCTGCCATATGAGTTCTGTTATACTCACAGACATCATTCAAACAGTTTTAGAAACTTCAGAGTGTTTTCTATCCAATACTAATAATATGCATATATTAGCATCTGGGACAGAGTAGGAGGCCTTTCACTCTGGGCATGCTATTCATCCAAAAGTGAAAATGCTGCCCCCTATCCCAAAAAGGTTAAACAGCACTTTTGTGCGTTTTGCCACCAGCTCTTTGCTGTGCTTCAAGCATTGCGCTGTTTATGACTTCAAGCCCATCAACTCCCAAGATTAGGCTGGTGTAACCAATGTGAAATGGCTAGCTAGTTAGCGGGGTGCGCGCTAATAGCGTTTCAAACGTCACTCGCTCTGAGACTTGGGGTAGTTATTCACTTGCTCTGCATTGGTAACGCTGCTTCGAGGGTGGCTGTTGTTGATGTGTTCCTGGTTCGAGCCCAGTTAGGGGTGAGGAGAGGGACGTAAGCTATACTCTTTCACTGGCAATACTATAGTGCCTATAAGAACATCCAATAGTCAAAGGTATATGAAATACAAATGGTATAGAGAGAAATAGTCCTATAATTCCTCTAATAACTACAACCTAAAACTTCTTACCTGGGTATACTGAAGACTCATGTTAAAAGGATCCACCAGCTTTCATATGTTCTCATGTTCTGAGCAAGGAACTAAAAACGTTAGCTTTCTTACATGGCACATATTGCACATTTACTTTCTTTTCCAACACTTTGGTTTTGCATTATTTAAACCAAATTGAACATGTTTCGTTATTTATTTGAGGCTAAATTGATTTTATTGATGTATTATATTAAGTTAAAATAAGTGTTCATTTAATCATATAATCACGTAATCATCTGCACATCTATCACTCCAGTATTAATGCTAAATTGTAATTACTTTGCACCTATGGCCTATTTATTGCCTACCTCCCTACTCTTCTACATTTGCACACACTGTACATAGATTTTTCTATTTTTATTTTCTATGGTGTTATTGACTGTACGTTTGTAACTCTGTGTTGTTGTTTTTGTCGCACTGCTTTGCTTTATCTTGGCCAGGTTGTAAATGAGAACTTGTTCTCAACTGGCCTACCTGGTTAAATAAAGGTGAAATAAAAAAACACTTATGGATATTGGATGGCTAATTGCTGTTCCAATTGTGGAAGCAACATTATAGATCTAAATTATGTTAGTGGAGTTTTAGGTTATAGCTAGCTTATGTAGTTAACTAGTTAGCTTGTTTGACTAACATTAGTTAGCCAACGTACCTTTCTTGCAGTTTCTCAGGCAGAAGCACTCCGGTGATTAATGTGAATTGTGTTATGCTCTGCAGGGCTTCTGTATTGCCTGCTGGTCCCTGGCGTGCCGTTTCTCATGTAGGTGCATTCTGAAGCGATTCAAATTAATTGCGTTTCACGCCGCAGAGCGTCTGTATCGAGCACTGGTCACTGGCACACTGTGTTTCTTGAGTTACAGCTCACAGAGCTAAATAACCTTCAGAACAGTGTTGAACCCAGACAGATTATATATTTACCAATAAAAGCGAATGTGCTAGTTACAGAACATTATTAAAACTATGTTTGGAAGAAATAGGATGCTTTTTTTTGGTGTGGCAGCAATGATTGTCTGCCGTTGCGCATCGCCACACTTAAATGAATGCAGAGGAAACATTGCCTTGACTCATTCCACATTTTGTTGTTACAGCCTGAATTAAACATGTATTAAATATATGTTTTCCTCTCACCCATCTACACACATTACCCCATAATGACAAAGTGAAAACATGTTTTTTTTTTCAGGTCTTGCCATAGATTTACATGTAGATTTAAGTCAAAACTGTAACTAGGCCACTCAGGAACGTTAACTGTCTTTTTCGTAAGCAACTCCAGTGTAGATTTGGCCTTTTGTTTTAGGTTATAGTCCTGCTGAAAGGTGAATTAATCTACCAGTGTCTGGTGGAAAGCAGACTGAACCAGGTTTTGATCTAGGATTTTGCATGTGCTTAGCACCATTGTGTTTCTTTTTTGTCCAGGAAAACTCAACATACCCATAACATGATGCAGCCACCACTATGCTTGAAATTATGGAGCGTGGTACTCAGTAATGTGTTGGATTGGATTTGCCCCAAACATAACACTTTGTATTCAGGAGTTAATTGCTTTACCAAATTTTTTGCAATAGAACTTTAGTGCTTGTTGCAAACAGGATGCATGCTCTGGAATATTTGTATCCTGTACAGTCTTCCTTCTTTTTACTCTGTCGATTAGGCTAGTATTGTGGATTAACTAGAATGTTGTTGACCCATTCTCAGTTTTCTCCTATCACAGCCATTGAACTCTGTTTTAAAGTCACCATTGGCCTCATGGTGAAATCTCTGAGCGGTTTCCTTCTTCTCCGGCAACTCCGTTAGGAAGGACGCCTGTCTCCTTGTGACTGGGTTCATTGATACACCATCCAAATTGTAATTAATAACTTCACCGTGCTCAAAGGGATATTCAATGTCTTTTTTTTACCCATCTGCCAATAGGTGCCCTTCTTTGCGAGGCATTGGAAAACCTCCCTGGTTGGTCTTTGTGGTTGAATCTGTGTTTGAAATGTACTCATCGACTCAGGGAACTTACAGCTAATTGTATGTTTGGGGTACAGAGATAAGGTAGTAATAAAAAAATTATGTTCAACCCTATTATTGCACACAGAGTGAGGTCATGCAACTTATTATATGACTTGTTAAGCACATTGTTACCCCTGAATTTATTTAGGCTTGCCATAACAAAGGGCGTTGAATACTTATTGACCCAAGACATTTCAACTTTTAATTTTGTATTAATTTGAAAAAAATGTAGAACAACATCATTCCACTTTGACATTAATGGGGTATTGTGTGTAGGCCAGTGACGACAAAATCTAAATGTAATCCATTTCAAATTAAGGCTGTGATGGAACAAAATTTGGAGAAAGTCCAGGGATATAAATACTGTCTGAAGGCACTGTAGGTCCATTATATTTTTTACCAAATACTTTATATTTGGTTGTAGTCATTTATGTTTAACTGAAAGCATTTTTTCATCCCAATTTCTTTTAAATATTGTTTTTAGTTTGGACTTTGGTGTCCCGAAAAAACGCTTATGGCGGCCCGTCCATGGGTTTCTATGGCAGAAATCATCATGTCATCCTCCCCAAATGTTAACCTCACTTGTTATTGTAACTTTCTCACTCATCAATATTCAGGATTCATTCAGGATTATCCGTAATCACGGTAGCATCCCCATTAATGTAAAAGTGTTTGGAAACATATTCTATTCATATTTACATTGTATCATTTCATATCCAAAGTGCTGGAGTACAGAGCCAATCCCTAAAAAAATGGGTCACTGTCCCAATACTTTTTAAGCTAACTGTAGTTGTTCAACCGCTTTGGGAGTCGGATTTGAATAATAGCGTGGCTAAATGTCATGGTAGCCTATTAAATGCTGCTTTGTTTAGAACGCAGGTGAAATCTTTGAAAACTCTTTTTTTGGGGAGATGGCTTGCAGATCTCCCCAAAATTTGGTTTGGATTTGTCTGGTATTTGCAGTGCTTTGTCTTGGTATTATATAGAACCATAACAGTATCGGTGACAATGATGCCGTCATCACCTGCTAAAGGTATTGAGACGTTGGGGTTAGTTTGACAACGAGGGGAAAGCAGGGAAAATAAGGGAAAATATATCATTTTTAAATGTAGAGCCTACTTGGCCTTGGGTAAAGCTTTGTGTCACAGCCTTTGAAAGTGGAACAGCCCAGGCTCTAGGCCAGGGTATTTTGGACCCGGTGCAAGGCTTTCGGCCTGCATCTGTTAAACCACCCAAAACATAGTTTCAATCAGTGCAGGACAGGATGAAGAGTAGCCTAGTTTGTATGAAATGCAGGCAAGTTAGCCTTAGGTTACGAGAAGGCAATGTACAGGTAACTACCAAAATAATGCAAACACTTGAATAAATGAGGGATACAACGTATATTGAAAGCAGGTGGGGTCCATGGTTTAGGTCCAGTCAATGCCTTAGAGGGCAAGGTAAACACCAATAAATACGCAGCCATTCTGAGTGACCGCCTTCAACCTATGGTGAAGCATTTCTATCCTGATGGGAGTGGTCTCTTCCAGGATGACAATGCCCTCATCCACAGGGCACGAGTGGTCACTGAATGATTTGATGCGCATGAAAACGATGTAAACCATATGCCATGGCTGTCTGTCACTGGAGCTCAACACAATTGAACACTTACGGAAGATTCAGGAGTGGTGGCTGAGACAGTGTTTTCCATCACTATCAACAAGACACCAAATTATAAAATTGATTGTGAAGGAATGGTGTCGCATCCCTCCAATAGAGTTCCAGACACTTGTTGAATCTAAGACAAGACTCATTAAAGCTGTTGTGGTGGCTCGTGGTGGCCCAACGCCCTATTAAGACACTGGTGTTACCTTTTATTTTGGCAGTTACCTATATAAACCTAATGCTGTAGTAGTGTCAGTGTCGGGTACTGAAAGGCTAGACAAATAGGATGTTGTATGGTATTTGTGTGTGTAACACTTGGCATGGTACATTTTTGTACAGTTCCGCCACTTAAGTTTTCAATTCAACTATTCTCTCTCTCCCTCCTTTTTCCTGCTCCTTTCTCCTGGCAGCTGAGGCTTCTCACCGTCTCAATTTGTTCTACCTCGCCAACGATGTCATTCAGAACTGTAAGAGGAAAAATGCCATTGTCTACCGTACTGCCTTCGCCGACGTGCTCCCTGAGGCCTTCCAGCTGGTCAAGTGAGTAAATCACACACTGTTTGTGGCCTCTAGATGCTGATCATGGGTCGGTTTAACATTTCCCCCCACTAATGGTTAAGTTTAGGATTGGGGGAGGGTGAGCAGATCATAGATCTGTACCTATCGGGAAACTTCACCCTGGAGTAAACCACACGGCCAGGGTCAGAGCTAACGTCTACAATACTTTTGTTTATTCACCATACGAGTCAATGACTGTCCCAAATGGCATCCTATTCCTGTTCCCTTTATAGTTCACTACTTTTGACCTGCGCCAATGGAGCTCTGGTCAAAAGTAGTGCACTATACACTCAGTGGCCAGTTTATTAGGTACAACCCGCTCATGAAATGTATCGTTCCTACAGACAGTGGCCATGACTTGCTATATAAATCCGGCATCGAGGCATTCAGTTACAGTTAGATTGAATGTTAGATTGGGCAAAATGAGGGGGAAAAGGAGATCAAAATTCATGGCCAGTCCATTCGATTCGTCCTGGACCTGTCTGCTAAGCTGAGGGAAAAACACAAGCAATTCATTCCGATCAGACAGTCACTAGAGGAAAAAGGAATGAAGTCTCAACTCCGATTCCTGGCAGTGCTGTGGGTATGGTAGGGAACACAGAGCATGGAGTTCACAAGAAACGTTGAAGCCCTGAACAGGTTACAGGAGACCTTTCCAGTTGAAAAGGCTACATACACTAGGCTACATGCAGTGATACCCAAGACCAGCTTATCGTAAATTGAGACTTTTTCCCCCTCCCCCAAATACAATCTAGACTCTATGGTCAAAAGTAACTGTTTACCTCTAAGAAGTAATGCTATAATTAGCCGATGCCAATGAGATACATGGACACAGGACCTCCCGGGTGGCACAGTGGTCTAAGGCAGTGCTAGCTGTACCACCACAGATTCTGGGTTCAAGCCCAGGCTCTGTCGCAGCCAGCCGCGACCGGGAGGTCCATGGGGCGACGCACAATTGGCCCAGCGTCGTCCGGGTTTGGCCGGCAGGGATATCCTTGTCTCATTGCGCACTAGCGACTCCTGTGGCGGGCCGGGCGCAGTGCACGCTGACCAGGTCGCCAGGTGTACGGTGTTTCCTCCGACACATTGGTGCGGCTGGCTTCCGGGTTGAATGTGCACTAGTGACTCCTGTGGCTGGATGGGCGCAGTACACGCTGACCAGGGCGCCAGGTGCACTAGCGACTCCTGTGGCGGGATGGGCGCAGTGCACGCTGACCAGGTCGCCAGATGTACGGTGTTTCCTCCGACACATTGGTGCGGCTGGCTTCCGGATTGAATGTGTCAAGAAGCAGTGCGGCTAGGTTGGGTTGGGTTGTGTTTCGGAGGACGCATGGCTCTCGACCTTCGCCTCTCCCGAGTCTGTACGGGAGTTAGTCTTGTCTCATCGCTGCAACTACTACCAATTGGGGAGAAATTGGGGAGAAAATAGGGGTAAAAAGATAGAGTTCAAACTATATTGGATCAAATCCAGACAGGAACTATTATTTTAGCAGATGATCTCAATCATACATTTGATAAAATTGATAGACAATGAAATAGTAATAGCAATAAAAAATACAAATTTAGGGAGCCTTCAAGAGGATGAAAAATGTAATCTCAGCAAATAATTTACAGGACACCTGGAGATTACTATTCACAACTGCAAAAGACAATTCTTTTTTTTCTCAAAGTAAGAAAATCTATTCAAGAATTGACTACATTTTAATAACAATTTACTGAATTATAAAAATGTATGATATAGTATAATTCTCTGGTATTGTGCTTAATTACATAGAAAATACACTTAGCGACAGAATTTGGAGAATGAACTTCTGGACCCAAGATGTATTAAATATTTAAACGAAAAAATAACCTTTAACATTACAAATGTGGACATAAAAGAAGAAAATACAATTTCTACAATTACTTTTGAAGAGAGCCAACAACTACAGGTTAAACTCAGATAAAGCATACTACTTAATGGCAAATAAAACTGGTAAATATCTTACAGCTGTCACAAAATGAGTACATGCTAAACCAGTTATGAGAAACAGATACAAATGCAGTAATTAGAAATAACAACGCTAATAAAGACTATTTTAAAAGCTTCTATGAAGATGTATATAAATCAGAATTAAACAACAGTTGGATGGATCCTATAGCAATTATCAGCAGACAAAAAAATTATCACTAAAAACAGAGATCACCCAAAAATAAATATTAGATACTGTTAAAACATTCACATGGAGAAAAGCACCAGGAACGAATGGCTTTCCCATAGAATTCTATTCAACATTTTGGGACAAAGTAGCGCCCCTATTTACACATGGCAAAACACGTCACTCAATTCAGTACTTCCTAGTTACATGTATCAAACAGTTATTTCAATTATATTAAAACAAGGAAAATCTGGAGTCCCCTGCTGATTATAGACTTCATAAGCTTATAAGCAATAGAATGGAAAAAGTCTCACCAAACTTGATACATGTCAGTCAAACAGGGTTTATTAAAAATACACTTACAAAACAAATACAAGGACATGTTTCAGTTTAATACAATACGTAAAAAAACTAGATTTATCAATAATGGATGTTGATGCCAAAGGTTTTTGGCCGTCTTGAGTGGCCTTTTCTATTAAAAACTTTGGAAGCTTTCAACTTTCCGGCTGAAAAAAATACATGTAATTAAGATAATTATATAAATGTCCTAAAACAAAAATATACACAAATTATACATTATCTGATATAATTGCTTTAGAAATGGGCACAAGACAGAGATGTCCCATCTCCCTCTCCTGTTTGTACTGGTAATTGAACCGATAGCAGAAAGAATTAGACAGGACCCAAAGGTAACAGGTATCAGTATTGGTAAACATGAATATAAACTAAACTAATTTGCAGATGATCTCCTGATATACCTCACCAATATTGAAAACTCAATACCCCCTTTGCTAAACATATTTTCAGAATACACAAAAATCTCAGGATTTAAAATTAATGTGGTCGAATTATATGGAACAATCTTTCCATAAATCTTACAAGTAGAATAAACCTTTTCAGAATGGCATGGCTCCCAACGTTTTATGGGCAACTAAAATTCATAGAATAAAAAGGATTTACATCTTACTAAATCTGAGGGTGGTTTTAACCTTCCAGACTTGGAATTCTAAGGCTTTTACTTGCAACCCAATGCTTTTACTTGCAACGAATAGTTAAATGCACTAAAGAGGAACAATGGGTACATATTGAAGATGTGCATGCTCATCCCCAGATTTTTTTTACATGTCTATTTCCAAAGGATAAAGCGAAGAACATTAACAACTTCATAGTTAAGAACACTATAACAATATGTAAGAAAATAAAACGTATTCTACAAGAACCAATATCACAAGAACACAACCCTACGGAACAATCCTTGGATAGCTTTTCAAAATACACCTAGAAATTTAGCCACATGGAAAACTGAAGTCTGTAAATGAACTGTAAATGACTTGGTAACAGGAAATACATTTCCATGTGACAGAATTAAAAAGAAATTTTGAACAACCTTGAGGGAGTCTTATCTGAGTCAGAAAAGTGGTTCATATGATATATAAGATATGCAAAACCTTGCAGAGAGCATATCCTACTGACAATCTCTTAGATTATATATTTTTCTATTGGAACCAAGACTTAAAAAGAACTGATGTTGTCACAAGATTGATGGGATGTTAGAGCATAACTAATGCAAATACAGTTGTACTCTTAATCCAGTATAAACTAATGTATAGAATTTACTGTATTATACAAGAGACACCATTCACAAATTTTACAGCACCATGGAAGAGTCATGTGTACAAAATATGATTTTCCCTCTTGTTGCACATGTGACATACTGGTAGAAATTAGGTAAAATGGATGTAGGTTTTCCTGCATTAAAGGCCCCGGCCACGAGGAGAGACGCTTCTGGGTGTGCGTTCTCTTGTTTGCCTAGGAGCCGTAAAACTTTAGGCTCCGATTCATTAAAGAAAAAATCTTCGTCCAATTCAAGTTGAGTAATCGCTGTTCTGATGTCCAGAAGCTCTTTTCGGTCATAATGTTTTTGCCACCGTATGTTAATGTAAAACAAAAGGTACAAAAAAACGCACATTAATTATAAACAAATACCACAATTGGTTAGGAGCATGTAAAATGGCATCAATCGCCATTCTCTCAATCTGCAGCAACTGCGTGATGTCATCGTGTCAGCATGGACCAACATCCCTGTGGAATGTTGTAGAATCCACACCCGAAGAAATCGGGGTGTTCTGGAGGCAAAGGGCGTTCCGACCCGGTACCTCATTGTGGTTGAAATAAGGAGAGTTTGATCTTCTCATCAGGGCTACTCTATCACTTTACACATCATTGCCATGTCAGTGATTAACTTTTCTGTCTCCTGTCCTGCAGTAATGTGGGAGACTCTAAGGTGATGAAGTCAGTGGACAGGATATTATCCATCTGGGAGGAGAGGAGTGTGTACAAAGAGGAGCTCATAGCTGAGCTGAGGGCCAGTCTGGTCAAAGAGGAGTCACCTGCTGCTTTAGAAACACCTAAAGGTGAGTGAATCAGTTCTAACCATGTACCACCAGCAGAGTGTCTTTCGAAATTGTACAAATGTCAAGATAATGAGGCATCATGTTTATTGTTGTACTTCACTTTTAATTGTGTGGCATTTTAGCTGTTCTGTTCAATGCTTGTGTGTTGTGTTAAGAAATGTCCTTGACAAAGTTATGTAATTTCAGCTCCAGTCAACCCTAAAGCTGCTCTTCAATCTAAGATTGTAGCTGAATTTGTTGTAAGTGTCCACTACCCACTATAGGATATATTCTATGTTCTGCTCTGTTTGGCTTCTTTTTTTAAATCTCAATTGTATATACAGAATTTTTTTACTGCATATCCTCTCTAGAAATGACCAAATCATACCAAATGAACTGTAACTACTGTACTATGAGAACTGTAAATACTTCAAGTAAATGCTTGTACTACAAAGCTAGTATGTTGAGTTGAACTTGACCTTAACTATTACCATGTCCTGTGGTTTGGCTCTCTGACGGTGTCCTGTCATGCAGCCCCAGGCATTCATCGATCATCTCTCTAAGTACCACAGCTCTGTGGAGGAAGTGGCGCTAAAGGAGAAACAGCTGGCAGCCATGAGGGTGGACGTCTGCAGCACCAAGGACCTCAAGAGACTGAAAGGTAACAAGGTTTAGGCTGACACAGAACCTCCTGCAAAGTCGTCCATGAGCATTGGCCCTGTCTGTGTCCCAAATTGCACCTTATTCCCTAAACAGTGCAACTTTTGACCAGGGCCCACGTCCTCCTGTAATGTTGTCAATGAGCATTGGCACAGGAACTGGAAAAGACACGAGGCATCTCTTACTACTCAGAAAGAAAAGACCTTGACCCATATCTGGCCCCTCTGACCTAGGAGGAGATGAGGCTTGTTTTTAGCCTGACCAAGTCTTTATTATTTCTCTCTCCAAACCAACCACCCCTTCAGATAAGGCAGGGGGAAAGAGGCACTCCAAGGACTTTGAGGATGGCAGTGCGAAGCTAAAGGAGTTTGTGGCCTTCCTTGACCGGCAGATCAAAGGAGGGTCCCCTCTGTTGAATGCTCTTGGCAACGCAGACATTTTCTACGAGATGCAGTATAAGGAGGTCAAGATAGTCGCCAATGTGAGTAGCTGAACTAGATGGTGTCCGTAATGCCTTTGCATCTGTTGTGAAAGGTTGAAAGCGGTTCTCTTTGGTTTTAGTGGTGGGCTTTAGTAGTAAGACTTGAGTTGCATAGATTTGTAAAAAAATAATTGGCCATGTGTTTGAGTCTGAGTGTTTTTAAAAAAAACTTCTATTTAAGGCCTACAAGACGTTTGCCAACCGGGTGTCCCACCTCAAGCGTAAGCTGGACAGCCTCAAGGCCACCTTACCAGACCTGGATGATTCGCCCCTCCCCTCGCCCTCGATGGACGCCCCGTCCCCCAATGGCTCAGAGTCCCCCTTCCGTGGCCTGGCCGACCCAGAATTTGACTTGGATGGCCTGGCCATGGATGATGAGGCGGAAATCACTCTGGGGGAAGCACCCAGCCCCCTGTCCTCCCCCGGTGGCTCCCCAAAGCAGGGCTTCACTGTTGGGGAGTCAGACAACCGCGATGTGGAGGACATGGAGCTTTCGGATGAGGAAGAGGCAGAGAGCGTCGGTATCATAGGTGAGGGGGAATGGCAGGTGATGCAGAGCAGGGATTGGGCGCAGGGTGTTAAGGGACAGGATGTATTACTTTTATGTGCCTCATTATAGCTATAAGACTAGATTGTATTGCAACTTGTTTCCTCTGTTTTCACAGTTGAGGAGCGAG
Source organism: Oncorhynchus kisutch (assembly GCF_002021735.2). NCBI lineage: Eukaryota > Metazoa > Chordata > Actinopteri > Salmoniformes > Salmonidae > Oncorhynchus > Oncorhynchus kisutch. The sequence goes on along the minus strand of NC_034190.2, from coordinate 41,753,594 downwards.
TTGAAAGTCCCGTCCCATCTCCAGACCCCATTCCTGTGCCTGTTGTCACACCGCTGGCCACAGAGGCAAAGCCTGTCCCACAGGCCACACCTTTCCCTGCTCTCATGATCCCAGTGACCCCTATAACCAACCTATCAGGCAACCTCGCCAATGTAGACCTGGGTAAAATTAGCTCTATCCTCAGCAGCATCACCTCTGTCATGAAGAAACCAGGTGAGAAACTTCAGTTATTGTAACATCATAAAGGCACTACATGCAGGCAGCCACTATTGCATCAACGGCACCGTTATTCTGATGGCACATCATAAGCACCATTACATCATCAACACTGTTATTCTGATTTTGCAGTCCAAGGTTGGGGTCAATTCAACCTTTGAATAAAAATTTCAGAAGCAGAATTTTGTTTAATTTGAATTAAAAGTATAATTTTATTAAAGTAAATTAAACTATGAAGTGAAAGTCTCATTCCTTTGACAAATATTTTACCAAAAGCATGTAAGTGAAATATAAATTATTGAAGACAACCTACAAAATTATCTTAGAATATTTCTTGTTTTAGGGGAATGAGTTCAAAATGAAATGGTTCAACCATGTGTTAAACGTAGTATTGGCTACCATACATTATGTATAGTGATGTATGTACAGATAAATAATAGCCATTTACATTGAACAAAAATGAGCTGAAATAAAAGATCCCAGACTCATACTCATTGGCTGGGCCTAGCTCCCCAGTGGGTGGGCCCAGGCCCACCCATGTCTGCACTCCCTGTGAAATCCATAGATTAGGGCCTAAAGAATTTCAATTGAATGATTTGCTTATATGAACTGTAACTCAGCAAAATCTTGGAAATTGTTGCATGTTGCGTTTTATATTTGTGTTCAGTATAAATAGCCGTTACCTATTTGAATTTCATTGAATTCAATTAAATTTCCTTTAATTTAAATTGTGTTTTCTGTGGGGTGTGGTCAATTAAAATGTAATACAATAATTGAATTATAATTAAATTCACAGTTCAATTCAGAATCGACGCTGTTATTCTTATGTCACTTGTAGCCTAGTATTGTTCCTTTAGCTACTGTTACATCCTCAAAACATCCTGTTGATTGTGACAACCATAACATTCTATTACATTACTATTACATTGTTAAACAGCATTTGACATCACAACATCTTGTGAAGTCAGTGTAACTGAGAAACCAGTTTTTAGAGCATTTACCAACTATTCAGTCTGCTGGTCATTAACAAGGTTCCGTCACGGTGATCATCGACAATACATATTCCACTACCCCATGAGAGGATAATAAATGGCCAATTGCAAAATTTTAATCTGTATTTTCCTCCCTCTCCAGGAATGAGTCCAGGTGCTTCTTTGGTCTGCCCCTCCTCTCCAGCCAAGACCACCCCTCCTGCCCCAGTAGCCCCCCAGGTAGCCAGCCCTCTGGCCAGCGTCCTATCCAAAGTAGACATGACTCCAGAGGCGCTCCTCAGTGCACTCTCCAAAACCCAGGAGCAGGCCAGCGGGCGACATGGTGAGAAACTGGGGTAGAGCAAATGTCAAAGAGCGACTGAACTCATCGATCCCCCATGTTTTTCTGTTGCTCATGAAGAAAAACATGATTTCAGTCTTGAGGGTGTGGTTTGATGTGAGTGTGTTATCATACCCTGGCAGTTACTGATGTTTGTAGCTCTTGAGACACCGTAGCAACAAACTAGCCTACCACTTCCTCAAAACAGTCAGAAGAAATAAATCAGAAAAACATTTGGACTTTTTTGCATAGGAGGTTTTAAACACACAACTTTACATCTAGCTAAGGTGTTTGGTGCAGTATTTCTTAAGTAACAAAAAATGTGCCTGGAAACTAGTAGTGCTCTGCAGACTATAGAGTCTGCTGCTACTATCTATTACCAGAGTATGCATCTGTCTGGCACATCTGTCATGTTTCATAGTGAATCGCATTACAAAAAAGGTCGCTGTGGGACACAAGATGCAAGATTGTATTCTTTAAAAATAATGAGTGGCAGATGGGATACAAGTAAGTGTGCATCACCTCAATTCTAATTTAGCATAAAACAGTGGCAGACTCGGTGCTTAACTTGGGCAGGTCATAGAACTAAGTATCGGCACCTCACATTGTCTACTGCTTGAGTTCCTGCACCTCTACAGTGCCTTCAGAAAGTATTCAGACCACTTGACTTTTTCCACATTTTGTTACGTCACCGCCTGAATTTAAAATGGATTCAATTGAGATTTTGTGTCACTGGCCTACACACACTAACACATGAAGTCAAAGTGGAATGATGTTTTTAGAGATGTTTACAAATGAATTCAAAATGAAAAGCTGAAATATCTTGTGTTATTAGGTATTCAACCCCTTTGTTTTGGCAAGCCCAAATAAATGAAGGAGTAAAAATGTGCTTAACAAGTCACAATGAGTTGCATGAACTCACTCTGTGTGCAGTAATAGTGTTTAACATGATTTTTTATGACTACCTCATCTCTCTACCCCACACATACAATTATCTGTAAGGTCCCTCCGTCGAGCAGTGAATTAAAAAGTGTATTCAACCACAGGGAGGTTTCCCAATGCCTTGCAAAGAAGGGTACCTATTGGTAGATGGGTACAACAAAAGCAGACATTGAATATTCCTTTGAGCATGGTGAAGTTATTAATTACACTTTGATGGTGTATCAATACACCCAGTCACTACAAAGATTCAGGCGTCCTTCCTAACTCAGTCCCTGGAGAAGAAGGAAACCGCTCAGGGATTTCACCATGGGGCCAATGGTGACTTTGTCACACCCTGACCTTAGTTTGCTTTGTTTTCTTTATTATTTTGGTTAGGTCAGGGTGTGACAAGGGTGATATGTGTTTTTGTATTGTCTGTTTTTTTTTGTAAGTCTATGGGTTTTCACTAGTCTAGGTATTTATATGTCTATGTTTGCCTAGATTGGTACTCAATTAGAGGCAGCTGTTTATCGTTGTCTCTGATTGGGAACCATATTTAGGCAGCCATATTCCTTGGGTTATTTCGTGGGTCATTGTCTATGTGTTAGTTGCCTGTGTCAGCACTATATTTAGCTTCACGGTCGTTTTTGTAGTTTAAGTGTTTCTTCGTCTTCATTAAAATAATATGTATTCATATCACGCTGCACGTCTCCTCCATACATCGAACGTGACAGACTTTAAAACAGTTACAGAATTCAATGGCTGTGATAGAACACTGAGGATGGATCAACAACATTGTAGTTACTCCACAATACTAACCTAAATGACAGAGTGATAATAGAATACAAATATTCCAAAACATGCATCCTGTTTGCAATAAAGCACTAAAGTAAAACTGCAAAGAAATTGACATTTGGTCCTGAATACAAAGCGTTATGTTTGGAGCAAATCCAACACATCACTGAGAACCACTCTTCATATTTTCTTTATTTTTTATATATATTTTTAATCCCTTTTTCTCTCCAATTTCGTGGTATCCAATTCGTAGTTAGTCTTGTCCATTGCTGTGACTCCCGAGAGCTGTGCGTTCCCTGAAACGCAACTCAGCCAAGCACTGCTTCTTGACACAAGCCCGCTTAACCCGGAAGCCAGCCGCACCAATGTGTCGGAGGAAACACTGTACACCTGGTGATCGTGTCAGCGTGCACTGCACCTGGTCCTCCACAGGAGTCGCCAGTTGCGCGATGGGACAAGAACATCCCTGCCGGCCAAACCTTCCCCTAACCCAGACGACGTTGGGCCAATTGTGTGCCGCCCCATGGGTCTCCCAGTCGCGGCTGGCTGCGACAGAGCCTGGACTCAAACCAGCATCGCTAGTGGCACAGCTGGCACTGCGATGCAGTGCCTTAGACCACTGCACCACTCGGGAGGCCCCCTTCATATTTTCATGGTGGTGGCTGCATCATGTTATGCTTGTAATTGGCAAGGGAGTTTTTTGGGGTGATAAAAATTAACAGAATAGAGCTAAGCACAAGAAAAGAAGGATACCTGGTTGTCTGCTTTCCAACACACTGCAAAACAAATTCACATTTCAGTGGAAATATACACTGGAGTTGAAGAATTGTAAAGATTATGTGCAAATATTGTACAATCCTGGTGTGCAAAGCCCTTTGGGACTTACCCAGAAAGACTCTCGGCTGTAATTGCTGCCAAAGGTGATTCTAACATGTATTGTCTCAGGGGTGTGAATACTTGAAATAAATTGTTCTATTTCTGTATTTCATTTTATATACATTTGCAAAAATGTTTAAATGTGTTTACACTTTGTCATTATGGGGTATTTTGTGTGTGTGTGTGTAGATGGGTGAGAGAAAAAACAGATATTTAATCCATTTGAATTCAGGCTGTAACATAACAAAATGTGGAATAAGTCAAGTGTTATGAATACTTTCATAAGGCACTGTAAAGTGGCCACTCCATAAAGGGCTCATGGACCAAGTGTTCTTTCAACAAATCCAACAAAACTCAGTTTTTCAATATACAGTGCATTTGGAAAGTATTCAGACCCCTTCACTTTTTCCACATTTTGGTATGTTACAGCCTAATTCTAAAATTTATTAAATATATTTTTTTTCTCTCACCCATCTACAAATACACACACACATAGTACCCCATAATGACATCAATCTACACACGATACCCCATAATGACAAAGCAAAAACAGTTTTTTTTGTGTGCAAATTTATTTCTTTTTTATAATGAAAAACTGATACCTTATTTACACAAGTATTCAGATCCTTTGCTATGAGACTCGAAATTGAGTTCAGGTGCATCCTGTTTCCATTGATCATCTTTGAGATGTTTCTACAACTTGATGGGAGTCCACCTGTCTATATAAGGTCTCACTGTTGACATTTCATGTCAGAGCAAAAACCAAGCCATGAGGTCGAAGGAATTGTCCGTAGAGCTCCGAGGCACAGATCTGGGTACCAAAACATTTCTGCAGCATTGAAGGTCTCCAAGAACACAGTGGCCTCCATCATTCTTAAATGGAAGAAGTTTGGAACCACCAAGACTCTTCTTAGAGCTGGCCGCCCAAGCCAAACTGAGCAATCGGGGGAGAAGGGCCTTGGTCAGGGAGGTGACCAAGAACCTGATGTTTACTCTGAAAGAGCTCCAGAGTTCCTCTGTGGAGATGGGAGAATCTTCCAGAAGGACAACAATATCTGCAGCACTCCACCAATCAGGCCTTTATGGTAGTGGCCAGATGCAAGCCACTCCTCAGTAAAAGGCACATGACAACCCACTTGGAGTTTGCCAACAGGCACCTAAAGGACTCTCAGACCAGGAGAAAAGATTCTCTGGTCTGATGAAACTAAGATTAAACTCTTTGGTCTGAATGCCAAGCGCCACATCTGGAGGAAACCTGGCACCAACTGTATGGTGAAGCATGGTGATGGCAGCATCATACTGTGGGGATTGTTTTCAGTGGCAGGGACTGGGAGACTAGTCAGGATCAAGGGAAAGATTAACAGAGCACAGTAAAGAGAGATCCTTGGTGAAAACCTGCTCCACAGCCCTCAGGACCTCAGACTGGGGCGAAGCCAGAGCCCGGACTTGAACTCGATCGAACATCTCTGGAGAGACCTGAAAATATCTGTGCAGCGACGCTCCCCATCCCAACCAACAGAGCTTGAGAGGAACTACAGAGAAGAAAGGGAGAGACTCTCCAAATACAGATGTGCCAAGCTTGTAGCGTCATACCCAAGAAGACTCGAGGCTGTAATCGCAGCCAAAGGTGCTTCAACAAAGTACTGAGTAAAGGGTCTGAATACTTATGTAAATGTGATATTTAAGTACATTTTTTATGGATTTGCTAAAATGTCTAAACCAGTTTTTGCTTAGTCATAAATTCAGAGAACCAGATTGTAATTTTGGTGCGCAAAGAAAGGAGTTATGAGTTCATTCAGGTGCGGGTGCCAGGCTCATTCTCTTCAGGACAACCCAGAGTATGACGCCATGTCATCTTGAAACGACATAAAATATAGTGATTATAAACATTGACACTGTATGACATGAGTTTTATGATATGGAAATGTGAAGTGCACATTTGGACTCAGGTGTTTGGCTTGTTGTATGCGATATAAAGCGATATTTATTGTAATACTCAACATCTCATCTTTCAAAATACATTGAGTCATCTTATTTCACAGCATTTCCCTCATTCGCAAAAGTTGCCCAATTCCCGGGAGGACTGGGGGCAACTTCTTGTCGGTGCTCAAGTTCAGAACGGCTGTCCCTCATAGTGGTCCCATGTGGCTCTGTTGGTAGAGCATGAGGGTTGCGGGTTTGATTCCCACAGGGGACCGGTATGAAATAGTATGATAAATGTAGGCACTCCTACTGTAAGTCCCTCTGGATAAGAGCATCTGCTTAATTACTCAAATGTAAATATAAAACCGATACAGCACTGTGAAGTGCTGAGCCAGAGCTCTGACGTAATGTATGGCATGTTACTGTACAGCCACTACATTCCAAATTTAGGTGCTTATTATTTTCAACCCGCATACGAGACAAACACTGATTTCGAGGGTGAAAAAAACATTGTTTCTAATTGACAGAATGTTGCTAATTGAGTAGCAAAAATGGTGACAGACGGAGAGTATAGATCTCTACTCTGTTATCACTTATTGTACTGAATCGTTCAGATTCGTACAATTGAGGTTGCCATTCATAGTTGTCATGTATTTTAACACATTTCCTTTTCTCTCCTTTTTTCCCACTCCCTCGTAGGCCTCTCCACTCTTCTGAACAGCCCAACGGGAAACCTCTCCTCATACTCCCCCAGTACAGGCAAGCTCCCTCCCTCCGCCTCCACCCCTACAGTACCCTCTCGAGGCCTTCCTCTCACCTCCTCTACGCTCAAACCAACCCCATCAGCCCCTACAGTGGGGAATACCACCACCGTCCTTCAGGCAGCATCCCTTACCCAGCCCACACAGCCTCTAGACATCGGCCCTCACAGAGGGCTGGTCCTTGAGCAAGAGAAGGAAGAAAAGCCCTCTGCTTCCAGCCTGGAGTCCAAGATCCACAGCTTCCTGCAGGGTAACCCTGGCTTTAATGCCTTTAACCTGGGCTTGACTAGCGAGACTATGCATGCGGGAGGCAGCGACATCAGCCCCTTAGCGGGTACAGAGACCCTAGAGGGCACCCCGGTGCGGGACGAGGCCGGAGGAGGCACCCCCACCCTGGATGAGTTCTTGGACACACCAGGAGGAGCAGAGCCCTTCCTGGCCAAGCAAGGTCAGGTCTCTTCTGGGGGAGTTCCTAAACAACCAGATGGCAGCCTGTCTCAGTCTCCAACTGCCTACCACAACCAAGCCTGGCAGGATCCCAACAACCCTCATGTCCACTTAGGACCACAACCAGGTGCTCCGAATGGGCAGGGGTACCACCAGTTGCCTTATGGAGGGAATGAAGAGATGCATGGAATAGGTCCTTCCCTCAGAGAGTCTGGGTTGGCCCATTACCAGCCCATCACGACACAGGTGTCAGCCCCAACCCTCGGGGAGGGGTTACCCAGTAACACACCAGGAGTGCCTCCTGCAGGGCCAAAACCTAGTGTGAGTGAAGGAGGATGGTATGGTAATCCCTACCCAGAGGGACGGGCCCTGCATCCTAACAACCACAACATGGCTGCATCAGGGGCAGGAGATGGCAAAACCCCCATGTCAGGACGGTATGCATACCAGGGGGAGGGGCAGACGCAGCCCTACCAAACAAAGGATCCTCAAACTCTGCTTTCCCAACAGGGGGCCAACCCCTCAAGCTTCCTCACCAGCCCTCTGCCCCCCATTCCCCAGCTGCCTCCACCGCCCTTCCCTGGAATACCAGCCCCACCACAGGACTACCAGAGCTCGCCCGCGTCTCTCATTGTGCGAGGGGTGATGGTGCCTGTGGAGCAACCCTCACCAAACCCTGAGATGGAGGATGACAGGGTGGGCGTCAGTGCATTGGGCGGTCCAGTGATTATCAGTGATCACCAGCACAAATCTGCTTTCCACCCTGAGGGCCAACCCTATCACCCAGATGACCTTCATCGCCATGCCGATGACCCCCGTCATCACCCTGACAATTTCCCTTGTCACACTGACGACCTCCGCCGCCACCCCAACGATCTACGCCGTCAGCCTGACGACCTGCATCACCTTGACAACTTCCGTCAGCACCCCCACGACCTCCATCGTCACCCAGATGATCACTATTATCATCCAGACGATTTCCACCATCTACCTGTAGACGATCCTCATTATCCTTACAGAGTCAGAGAGCGCCTCACTCCCCCCCTCTCTCCCTCAGAAGACCCTTACTACTATAACTACCCTCCACGCAGCCCTTCCCCTCCATATGGTCACAGACCCCCCCTTCACCCTCACATGGACCTGCACCACCCTGACCACATGCCCCTGCCTCCCCATCCTCCACACCGTTTTCTCCACCCAGTTCACCAGCCACACCTGAGAGGCCTCCCGTGGGGTCCCCCACGCCCAACCCTCTGTGGGCCCATGCTCAGGGGGAAACGGCCAGGGCCTCCTTTCGGGGGACACCCCAGAGGGGGACCAGGTGGTCCGTTCTTTCCTCCCAAAAGACCACACCTACCTCCACGCTTCTGACTTGTCAACTGACTGGGGTGACATCAAATTACAGTGCTTAGGCTACCGGAATGTCATTGTGGCAGGGGGCGCGACACATCGAGGCTAGAAGAGGAGGAGAGATGAGTTGGGAAGAAGCAGAAGAATTGAGGTGTACTTATCTCTGCTCCCCTTCTTAGTTTAAGAGGCCTGAGAGGAAGAGGGGAATAGATGAGTACAATTGGAGGAGGAGTAAATTGGGAGGATCTAAAGGAATCGAGGAGAGGATGAGTGAAGACGTGGATCTGGAGAAAGAGGGAATGGAGAGTTCGGCCTGAACAACGGAGACACAGCGGAATAGAAGAAAATAAGAGGTGGATATATAATTCAGTTTGATTTTTGTTCTCATATTTGTTCAAATATAAAACGTTAAGTCTGTTATTCATCTTCCCCCCCTGAATTAGTGCTAAGCGTGCAATATGCTTGTGTGCATGCGTTAGCGTGAGTGAGCTAAATCCAAGACTACTACTGTTCATTATTTAAACTGCATTTTAAGACGTTATTATTTTGCAAAGTAGGCCTAAGCGTCGTTTCTCTTGTCATTTTTCAATGAAAAGTAGAGTCCCGTTTTCCCATTGAAAAGACCTAGCCATGATCCCGTCAATCAGGATAATCTCTACTACGTGGTCTCTTTTTGTTTACGCTACATTTTATGTACGTGGACGCAAAGAGAATCTGAACTTAATATTACGTTATTTCCTTCTACAGTATCCGTTTGTGTAGCTGGGGGGAAACTGATGATAAATTCCATAAATGTTATGATTTTGAATGTTATATTTGTTAAGCAACACTTTGTTCAGTGCGAAAGATTGAACCTTTTACTGGCTGTGTCATCACTTCTCTCATTTCTCAGAGAAAGATGACGCCAGCACAGAGGTAATATTAGAATAAAACAAGGCTTAGGGGTGGGAGGGGGATGGTATTTTTCTTTGCCCCTAAACAACGAAGAAGAAAAGAAGTTCATTTTGGAATTGGATCAAGAAACGTTCTGCCTTCAGCTACCTTTTACTTGTACCGACTTTAATAAAAACCTGATTTTGAAAACCGCAATGGAAGGTTTCTTTCTTTCTCAGCCTGTGGAAATGCCTCTCACAGCTGCCCAAGTCATGTTTGCATATTCTTCTTCCACCACGATTCTTTCCCATCGTCACCTCTTCCACAATAACGTTAAATGCCCATCAGGCTTTGGTCAATTTGAATTTAAGGCAGTCAATTCAAGATGTAAACTGAAGTTCCAATTCAATAATACATTTTTTTTTTTTAAATGGCATTATTGAGAAGCTATTTTCAATGACTTCTCAATAAGTTCAAAGGGAGATGGTATTTATCTATTTAGGGATTTAATATTCAAGTAATTTCCTGGATTCACTGACTAAAATTCTAATTGACCCCAACCCTGATGCCCATGCACTAAACGGAAGTCGAACAGAGAAATGTAAGTGCTTTCTCGTCTGTTGTACTGTAGGAAGCAATAGCCTAAGTGAATCGCATCTGTTGCCATGCAACGTGCTACATAATTAATTTACTTAGAGTTAATTAGCTCGTGACCATATATTAGTTCAGCCAACAAGGTCATGCCTTGTAGGTCAGCTTAGAAACACTCTGGGCCTACATCTTACGACACAATACTTAGCAAGTGTATTAGAGGCATATCATTGCATTTCAACAGTAAACACCAAAGAATTCAACTTGATTAGGAAACTTTTGTCAGACCTGGCATGTTTTTGAAAGTAATTTATTCTGAATGCAGGACCTTGTTATTTCAGACTAGGGCCTCTATTCATAGAGCGTTTGAGTAGGAGTGCTGATCGAGGATCAGTTTTCAGCACTCATACTCTGAGAAGCTTTATGAATATCGGCACAGATCCATACGATGTTGCCAACCGTTTTCGTTAGATGGTTAGATGACTGATATTCTCAACTGCTAGTTTTCATGGGGGGGGATCATAGCCCGCTGGTGCCTGATATAAAATGGTTTTGAAACACAAAGTATTCCGTGACGACAGTGCAAACCTCCACTGACCTGTAACTAAGATATAAAACAACAAGCAATAAAGTACATTATTTACATGATTGGTTAGATTGACAGGTTGATGGGCTTTTAGATCAGGGGCCTTATTCATAAAGCATCTCAGAATAGGAGTGCGGATTTAGGATCAGTTTAGCAATTTCGATTACAATAAATACGATTTCATGGACAGTTGACCTGATCCTTTGAGATTCTTGATACATATTGTCCCAGGTTAAATTGAATTGAATGGTCTGTCCATCAATTTAGACAGCAAAAGCTCATGCAAAAACGTCTGGATCTGCTGTTGATAGGGTATGTTAAATAATGAGTGGTTAGTGAAGGACCTCCATTTAAGGTTACCTAAACATTAGGACTAGACTGTCTCCGGCCTTAGGTCAATGTTTTTGCTGCCAGTGCACACAATTAGAGATGTCTATCACCGTAGCCTGCATCACTATGCTTCCATGAAAATACTTTCGACATTCAGTTGTAGAAAACCTGTACCTTTCGGCATGGGGTCATACACTACATGACCAAAGGTATGTGGACACCTGCTCGTCAAACATCTAATTTCAAAGTCACAGGCATTAATATGGAGTTTGTCCCCCCCCTTGCTGCTATAACAGCCTCCACTCTTCTGGGAAGGCTTTCCTCTAGATGTTGGAACATTGCTGCGGGACTTCCATTCAGCCACGAGCATTAGTGAGGTCGGACACTGATGTTGGCGATTAGGCCTGGCTCGTAGTCTGCGTTCCAATTCATCCCTAAGCTGTTCGATGGGGTTGAGGTCAGGGCTCTGCAGGCGAGTCACGTTCTTCCACACCGATCTTGACAAACCATTTCTGTATGGACCTTGCTTTGTGCATGGGGACATTGTCATGCTGAAACAGGAAAGGGGCTGCCCCAAACTGTTAACACAAAGTTGGAAGCACAGAATTGTCTAGAATGTTATTGTATGCTGTAGCCTTAAGATTTCCCTTCACTGAAACTAAAGGGGCCTAGCCCGAACCATGAAAAACAGCCACAGACCATTATGCCTTATCTACCAACCTTTACATTTGCCACTATGCATTCGGGCAGGTAGCGTTCTCCTGGTATCTGCCTAACCCAGATTTGTCCGCCGGACTGCCAGATGAAGCGTGTTTCATCACTACAGAGAACGTGTTTCCACTTCTCCAGAGTCAAATTGCGGCAAGGTTTACACCACTCCAGCCGACACTTGCATTGCGCATGGTGATATTAGGCTTGTGTGTGTCTGCTCGGCCATGGAAACCCATTTCATGAAGCTCCCGACGAACAGTTATTGTGCTGATGTTGCTTCCAGAGGCAATTTGGAACTCGGTAGTGAGTGTTGAAACCGAGGACAGACGATTTTTACGTGCTTCAGCATTCGGCAGTCCCGTTCTGTGAGCTTGTGTGTCCTACCACTTCACAACTGGGCCGGTGTTGCTCCTAGACGTTTCCACTTCACAATAACAGCACTTACAGTTGACCGGGGCAGCTCCAGAAGGACAGAAATCTGACAAACTCACTTGCTGGAAAGGTTGCATCCTATGACGCTGTCACTTTGAAAGTCACCGAGCTCTTCAGTACGGGCCATTTTACTACCAATGTTTGTTTATGGAGATTGCATAGCTGTGTGCTCGATGTTATACACCTGTCAGCAACCGGTATGGTTGAAATAGCCTAATCCACTAATTTGAAGGGGTGTCCACAAACTTGTGGACATGTAGTGTATATTATTCTTTACTAAAAAGATGAGCTTTGATAAATGTTGTAGTTTAAATTAAATGCAGTGCTGTTTTGATCAAATTCTGGCCTTGACCTTGACTTTAATATAACACATTCTCTATGTGATTCTTTACAATATTAACAATTACTAGAATAAGAAAAATTTACCAAACACTTAAATGCTGCCAGGGCAAATATGTCTCAAGTAGGCTTTGAATAAGTACTGAGGGAATAACCTTTTAAGGAAGATTGAAATGTCCGTTAAGTGTTGATTGAGCTTAATTTGAAAATAGACAAGATCATTGTAGCATTTTGTGGCTTTTTCAGTAATGGGAAAAGTGCTTGTGAGCTACCCATTAAAAAAAAATACCAAAAGATAGGTGATTATTTTACATATTGCATCCCAGTGTGTTGACCCTGACTGCTATGGTTACAAACAGTTTCTCTGTAATTAACAATGGAGATTTACTTTTTATTTATCCTGTATTTAACTAGGCAAGTCAGTTAAGAACAAATGGCTGCCTACCCCTGTCGACACTGTCCCTATGGGACTCCCAATCATCACCAGATGTGATAAAGTAGTTACGCCTCTTATGCTGAGATGCAGTGACTTAGACCGCTGCGCCACTCGGGAGCCCAAGATCACATAGGGCTATATATAAAATAAAATAAAGTGAATCAAAACGTTCGTGTAGGGTAATATTTGACATAGTGTAGGATGTGTGTGCATGTTGAACACATACAAACGTGGGCAACACAAACGTGGGCAATGTTTAGTATTCGGGCGCTAGATGTCAGTAAAGACTCTCAGACATTTGTATCGCAGTAGGACCATACGATAGCATCTGACTGAACAATGTTTTGAGACACGGTCTACGCAGTATTGCCTATTCATAAGGACCGTGCCGCCTCGCCTCCCCTGGCGAGAGCGTTGGACGTTTCCCCGCCCATTTTAAGAGCCCCGCATTTAAAGGTCTTGACGAATGTTTTAAATTGTGGCCAATCAGTGCCCGGAACCGTGGATAAAAAATAGCTCCGTGGCCCCATGTTTTGCCCAGGCTCTTTCCCAAGTGCGCGTTTTCGAACTGTGCAGTGTGTAGGCCAGGGGCGTGTTAAGCAGGGCGCAACATTTGGATAGAAATACGGTATGTAGAACAAACATGCCTATAATCCGATATGGTAGAATAAAGACTCACGTCGGGCCGATTCATTGAATTTCTATCTGCAACGTTCGAGAACGTTTTGCAACTGAACGTGGCCCAGGTGCAGCCACATTCAGTAAACAGTCGCACAAACAGATAAGAATGACAGGTCAGAGGCTAATATCCTACAAATTGTAACGTTTTTACGAATGTTGAATGGAAAATTCTAGAGTAAAAAAAATGTCAACATGATGTAAAGAGACTGTTATTTGAATATTAGAGCCACACTCTACAAGTGTGCATACCATCAATGAACATGCACATTAAGAAAGAAGCTAATGCATCCCCTGTAATTTTCATGTGCAAATATCTGTGCAGTGCTCAAGGAAGGATATTCCATGAATGCAAAATTACTTTAAAACTAAAACATGACTTGCAGCTATAGCCTACCATTTATTTTACAAGGTCTCATGTGAACAAACAAAAAACTAAACAATAGAGTAGCGGCCTTACAGATTGTTTTTAAATGTGTAAACCTTGTGGGATTTTGTTTTCATAAAACAACTGTGAAGTGAAGTCTAACTCTGGTCTCTGTGCATTGCCCCTACAAGGATAATTGTTAGCCTAATTTATGATGAAAGTTGTTTTATTTGCTTCATTAATTGATTTCCCTCACCTTATCTTACTCTGTTCTAATACCTATTTTCTTTCCATCCTTCCTTTCTCCTTCTGTTAACAGTAAGCTGGATGACTCTGTGATATGGTGACCTGTGCAAGGAGTGGGAAACCGCTGGCGAGAGGGACATACAATACAACAAGGACTGATGTCATCTCAATGTCCACTAAACCACAGTAATAACACATTTAACACCGCCAAAGAAGTACTAAATACAGGGCAGTTTCTCTGACACAGATGTAGCCCTGTGATGGTATAAAATTCAAGATCGAGCAAGAATTTCTATTGAAAATGCTTTTGAGTCCAGGATTAGGCATAATCTGTGTCTGGGACAACTCCCCTACATGACAGGCCTTGTGTTGGCCATAATTTAGTTCAGCAAAGTAATTATATTGATCAATTCCACAGGTTTGTGATACAATTTTAGTCAAGGTACATTGTTACTCAAGCACCCTCTAGTGGTGCAATGTGACTTATTCGAGAAGGGCCACAGTGTTATTATCAGGGTGATGGTATGATTCACTAAGGCTTCGTCGCAAATGGCTCTCTGGTCAAAGTAGTGCACTATATAAATCTTGTTCCCTGACACTTCCTGCAAAATAAGAAAGCCAATAAGATTGATGTGAAATTTACAGCGTGATAGGCATTGGCTTAATCTACCAACCAATCATCTCCCTCTACACCTTCCCCCACTTTTCTTGCGCACCTCTGTCATATCAGAGAGGAAGAGGTGAAGCAAGAGGTTTTACTTTGCCCAAAATCTGTCCTTGAAAAATAAGCCCACAATTGAGTAATTTTTGTGTCAAATTTGCTACTTGAGGCTTAATTGATCTAATCTAACTTTAGTGATGCTTAGGTTGTTACGAATGCACTGATATAAGTGGACACACGTGGTACTACGTCAACTTTGGGAAAAAAACTAATTTACATCAGAGTATTGTGCCGGAGGGGATGGCAGCCATTTTACGGGCTCCTGACCAATTGTGCTATTTTGTGTTTTCTTGCTCTGTTTGTAACTTTTTTTGTACATAATGTTTCCGCTATCACTTCTTATGACAGAAAAGAGCTTCTGGACATCAGAACAGAGATTATTCACCTCGAACTGGTCGAGGACTTTTTCTTTATGAGTCTGACACAAATGATATACTGCTCCTCCTGGACCAGGCCCAAATCCCCGTCATTTTGTGTGAAGAGGAGACGGCATTACAGAGGTCAAAGAGCCGGATGCATCGCGAGTCCGTGTTGATGAGTGGATTATCTGCCTTTACCCTCCGTTCTACTGGCGAACTGGAGAATAAACTGGATGAGCTCCATTTGAGACTATCCTATCAACAGGACATAAAAAAAACGTAATATCCTGTGTTTCACCGAGTCAAGGACATGTATAATATACAGTTGCTGGGTTTTCCGTGCATCGGCAAGACAGAACAGCAGCCTCCGGTAAGATTGGGGGTGGGGTTGTGTCTCTTTTTCAACAACAGCTGGTGCGTGATCTTTAGTATTATGGAAGTATCAAGGTTTTGCTCACTTGAGTTGGAGTACCTCCTGATAAATTGTAGACCACAAATTGTAGACCACAGTTCCATCTGTATTCTTCATAGATGTCTATTTACCACCACAAATCGATCCTGGCACTAAGACCGCACTCAACGAGCTGTATAAAGCCATAAGCAAACAACACTATTTTTATCCAGAGGCGGCGCTCCTAGTGGCCGGGGACTTAAATCCAGGACAGCTGAAATCCTTTTTACCTCATTTCTACCAGCAATGTCACATGTGCAACTAGAGGAAAAATAGTCTAGATCAATTTTACTCCACACACAGAGATGTGTACAAAGCTCGCCCTCCATTCATCCGATGGCATTGAGGAGTATACCACATCAGTAACCCGCTTCATTAATAAGTGCATCGACGACATTGTCCCCACAGTAACTGTAGGTACATATCCCAACCAGAAGCCATGGATTACAGGCAACATCCGCACTGATCTAAAGGCTATAGCTGCTGCTTTCAATGAACTGGACACTATCCGGACACTTATAAGTAATCCCGCTACGCCCTCCAACAAACCATAAAACAGGCAAAGCATCAATACAGAACTAAGATCGAATCCTACTACACCTGTTCTGACGCTCGTCAAATGTGACAGGGCTTGCAAACTACAAAGGGAAACCCAGCCACGAGCTGCCCAGTGACGCGAGCCTACCAGATGAGCTAAATGCCTTCTATGCGTGTTTCGGGTCAAGCAACACTGAACCATGCATGAGAGCACCAGCTGTTCTGGACAACTGTGTGATCACGCTCTCTGTAGCCGATGGGAGTAAGACCTTAACTTTTTTTAACATTCACAAGGCCGCAGGGCCAGACGGATTACCAGGATGCGTCCTCAGAGCATGCACTGACCAGCTGGCAAGTGTATTCACTGACATTTTCAACCTCTCCCTGACCCAGTCTCTGTAATACCTACAGTACCGTTCAAAAGTTTGGGATCACTTAGAAATGTCCTTGTTTTTGAAAGAAAAGCAAAGAAAAATTGTTTGTTCATTAAAATAACATCAGATTGATCAGAAGTACAGTGTAGACATTGTTAATGTTGTAAATGACTACTATAGCTGGAAACGGCAGATTTTTTAAATGGAATATCTACATAGGCGTACAGAGACCCATTATCAGCGACCATCACTCCTGTGTTCCAATGGCACGTTGTGTTAGCTAATCCAAGTTTATAATTTTAAAAGGCTCATTAGAAAACCCTTTTGCAATTATGTTAGCACAGCTGAAAACTAGTTCTGATTAAAGAAGCAATAAAACTGGCCTTCTTTAGACTAGTTGAGTATCTGGAGCATCAGCATTTGTGGGTTCGATTACAGGCTCAAATTTGCCAGAAACTAAGAACTTTCTTCTGAAACTCGTCAAGTCTATTCTTGTTCTGAGAAATTAAGGCTATTCCATGTGAGAAATTGCCAAGAAACTGAAGATCTCGTACAACACTGTGTACCACTCCCTCCACAGAACAGCACAAACTGGCCCTAACCAGAATAGAAAGAGGAGTGGGAGGCCCCGGTGCACAACTGAGCAAGAGGACAAGTACATTAGAGTGTCTAGTTTGAGAAACAAATGCCTCACAAGTCCTCAACTGGCAGCTTCATTAAATAGTACCCACAAAACACCAGTCTCAACATCAACAGTGAAGAGGCTACTCCGGGATGCTGGCCTTCTAATCAGAGTTCCTCTGTCCCCATGTCTGTGTTCTTTCCCCCATCTTAATATTTTATTTTTATTGGCCAGTCAGAGATATGGCTTTTTCTTTGCAACTCTGCCTAGAAGGCCAGCATCCCGGAGTCACCTCTTCACTGCAGACGTTGAGACTGGTGTTTTACTATTTATTGTGTGCGTCACACACGCATACACACACATCCACACACACACACATTCACATTCCTTCACACTCTTCACATATGCTGCTGTTAGTCTCTTTTTATTATCTATGCATAGTCACTTTACCCCACCTACATGTACATATTACCTCAACTAACCAGTACCTCTTGTATATAGCCTTGTTATTATTTTATTGTATTCTATTTTTCCTTTTAGTTTATTTAGCACTTTTTTCTTACTCTTTTAAAACTCTGCAAAACTCTGCTAAGGGCTTGTGAGTAAGCATTTCACGCTGTTGTATTCGGCGCATGTGATAAATACAATTTGATTTGAGTAGTGCCTGTTGTAATAGAGGACTCATCATTAACCCATTTTAACATGGACATTGCCATTGAAGGCGTCCACCATTTGAAAGTAGTCAACTGGGTGGGGATTTCTATGTTGGGAGCATTCAGCCAATGAAAAACAAGAACATTTACTACTTTAAAATGTGATGGCCTCAATGGTGCTGCCCATTCTGTAACAGATCAAAAGATGAGTCCTCTATCTAGCTCTATGGCCTGCGCATCTCGGCCTTTCATTGGCTAGAATGGTCCCATCTGATCTCGCCACCTCCTGCCTGCCTGCCTTCCATCTTTGAGGACATGTATTCCCCCCCCCCCTTAGTCATTTTTTATAATTTCATGATGCTATATTTGGAAAGCATATGTAATTTCTAGCCTTATTCATACAGTTTTGTTGAATAGAAAATACATTGTATAAAATATTCCATATTTGTACTGTGTACTTGAGCATTCGTCCTCAAAAGCTACTACAATTCAGCAATTTATGACTATTTTTACCAGAAAGGTGAGATTCTAACCTGTCTTGGAGTATTCTGCATTACTAGTTATTGTTTATGGCCCTCGCATGATAAATAATTACTTTTGGGGATGACGTAGATTACATTTCCGATTACATTTAGTTACATTTAACTGGTTTTAAGGGTGTAGGCTTTCTTCTCAGTTAAGCCATTTGCTAGCTATGTTTTTTTGCTAATTAGCTAGATGGAAGTTGTGTTTTTGCAATCCCACTGGCAGAAGTTCATGCCTGAGTCCATGCCTCCATTTGTAATTCGCTACATTTAAATGATGACAAACACTTTACTCTGTAGGTCACTCCCATAGAATTCTATGACCACTCCCACTAGGCCCACTTTGATTCGTTTACGTCCCAGACTCATAATATGCGCCGTGCGCAATAGCCTGGGGACGCAGAGCAGCCTAATACATACCTACCGAGCTCAACTGGCCAACTGGCTGTATTGTTATGATTTGATTTGCTGTGTGTAACCGTCCCTTCTCTCTTTGAATGTGTCTCTTTGAAAAGAGAGGTAAGGGCTGTGAGCATGAGGACGACAACCAGAGGGGAGCAGAGTGGTTGAGAGACAGCTGAAGGACATGCCACTGCCACTTAGTCAGGGAAAGTAAGTTCAGCCAGAATGAGAGAGCATGGTGCCCCAAACACAAGGCCAGACAGGCTAATCTCTCTGTTACACACACACACACACACACACACACACACACACACACACACACACACACACACACACACACACACACACACACACACACACACACAGTATTCTACTTTGGAAGATTCTGTACATTTAAACCATGTATTTTACTTCCCAGATTTGATTGAAATAAAAGCAATAATAACATGTTTACTTCTCTTTAAACAACAATAACATATTTATATTATCATAGCAAACTGTTTTCATTGCTCAATTACTTGTATCTTTTGCATAAACTATAGGCTGACGTCATGGCCATTGTTGATGCATTATGAGGCACGGTGAGTGACAGTCTAGATACTCCCAGCTGTGTTGATAGGATCATCATATTAATATTTGTGGGATAGATCACACTTTAGAATGTTTATAGAAAGTGCTCTATCTTGAAAATGCCATCGCTGACATGCATCTTTTTTTAAATATTTCTAAATCAACACCAGACAAATGAGCAATTAGTAAAATATCCCTTTTAATGTGATTTTAATGTAATGATAACTACAATCTGTAGTTCTCTCAGGCTTCTATTTTGTCAACAGTGAAATTACTACAATATGACAAAAGAGATGATAATTATGTACATAACAAACCCTGGCATTGTAGTGGCTTTCTGGAAATGGTCAACTGATGTCCTTGGTCAGCTACCCCAAATATTTGTATTTTTTCTCTTCTTTTTTCATTGAAATGCACCATCTGAAATAATCTCCTGCCAATTAAAAAAAAACAACATCTAAACGTCAGTCATTGTATTTTATCATTAAGATGAAGTCAAAAGGTAGTTTAAAGTTCTTGGTCCTTTATCCATGCATGTGCACAGGGATGGAAGATAGGATTTAAGGACGGATGACAGATGATAATCTCACCATTCGAGGGGAAATGAAGTGGTTTGGGTTGGGTACAAGATTGGCAAAACGAGAAACACCACTGGCTATTTAAAACTGGGATAAACACTGTGGCGAGAGCTCATAAATGTTAGTTATTGTGAGAAAATATTGTACAGTATGTGATTCTTTGAAGTGCCATGATTATTTAAATGGACAAATTTAACTTTTTTTTTTACCCGCATGTCACGTGCAACCAGGGGGGGGATCCTAGACCACCTTTACTCCACACACAGAGATGCATACAAAGCTCTGTCCCGCCCTCCATTTTGCAAATCTGACCATAATTCTGTCCTCCTGATTCCTGCTTACAAGCAAAAACTCGCTCAATACGGAAGTGGTCAGATGACACGGATGCTACACTACAGGACTGTTTTGCTAGCACAAACTGGAATATGTTCCGGGATTCATCCAATGGCATTGAGGAGTACACCACCTCAGTCATCGGCTTCATCAATAAGTGCGTCGACGACGTCGTCCCCACAGTGACTGTACGTACATATCCCAACCAGAAGCCATGGATTACAGGCAACATCCGCGTCAAGCTAAAGGCTAGAGCTGCCGCTTTCAAGGAGCGGGAGACTGCTCCGGACGCTTATGAGAAATCCTGCTATGCCCTCAGATGAACCATCAAACAAGCAAAGCGTCAATAGAGGATTAAGATTGAATCCTACTACACCGGCTCTGATGCTCGTCAGATGTGGCAGGGCTTGAAAACTATTACGGACTACAAAGGGATACCCAGACGCGAGCTACCCAGTGACGCGAGCCTCTCAGACGAGGTAAATGCCTTCTATGCTCGGTTCGAGGCAAGTAACACTGAAGCATGAACGATAGCACCAGCTGTTCTGGATGACTGTGTGATCTTGCTCTCGGTAGCCGATGTGAACAAAACCTTTAAACAGGTCAACATTCACAAAGCCACTGGGCCAGACGGATTACCAGGACGTGTACTCAAAGCATGCGTGGACCAATTGTCAAGTGTCTTCACTGACATTTTCAAACTCTCCCAGAAAGAGTCTAATACCTACAGTTGAAATCGAAAGTTTACATACACTTAGGTTGGAGTCATTAAAACTTGTTTTTCAACCACTCTACAAATTCTACTTTGTGCGTCATGCACAAGTAATTTTTCCAACAATTGTTTACAGACAGATTATTTAATTTATAATCCACTGTATCACAATTCCAGTGGGTCAGAAGTTGACATGCACTAACTTGACTGTGCATTTAAACAGATTGGAAAGTTCCAGGAAAGGATGTCATGACTTTAAAAGCTTCTGATAGGCTAAATGACATAATTTGAGTCAATTGGAGGTGTACATGTGGATGTATTTCAAGGCCTACCTTCAGACTCAGTGCCTCTTTGCTTGACATTATGGGAAAATTTAAAGAAATCAGCCAAGACCTCAGAAATAAAATTGTAGAGCTCCACAAGTCTGGTTCATCCTTGGGAGCAATTTCCAAACGCCTGATTGTACCACGTTCATCTGTACAAACAATAGTACACAAGTATAAACACCATAGGACCACGCAGCCATCATACCGCTCAGGAAGGAGACCCGTTCTGTCTCCTAGAGATGAACATACTTTAGTGCGAAAAGTACAAATCAATCCCAGAACAGCAGCAAAGGACCTTGTGAAGATGCTGGAGGAAACGGGTACAAAAGTATCTACAGTGGGGCAAAAAAGTATTTATTCAGCCACCAATTGTGCAAGTTCTCCCACTTAAAAAGATGAGAGGCCTGTAATTTTCATCATAGGTACACTTCAACTATGACAGACAAAATGATTTAAAAAATCCGGAAAATCACATTGTAGGATTTTTTATGAATTTATTTGCAAATTATGGTGGAAAATAAGTATTTGGTCACCTACAAACGAGCAAGATTTCTGGCTCTCACAGACCTGTAACTTCTTCTTTAAGAGGCTCCTCTGTCCTCCACTCGTTACCTGTATTAATGGCACCTGTTTGAACTTGTTATCAGTATAAAAGACACCTGTCCACAACCTCAAACAGTCACACTCCAAATTCCACTATGGCCAAGACCAAAGAGCTGTCAAAGGACACCAGAAACAAAATTGTAGACCTGCACCAGGCTGGGAAGACTGAATCTGCAATAGGTAAGCAGCTTGGTTTGAAGAAATTAACTGTGGGAGCAATTATTAGGAAATGGAAGACATACAAGACCACTGATAATCTCCCTTGATCTGGGGCTCCACGCAAGATCTCACCCCGTGGGGTCAAAATTATCACAAGAACGGTGAGCAAAAATCCCAGAACCACACGGGGGGACCTAGTGAATGACCTGCAGAGAGCTGGGACCAAAGTAACAAAGCCTACCATCAGTAACACACTACGCCGCCAGGGACTCAAATCCTGCAGTGCCAGACGTGTCCCCCTGCTTAAGCCAGTACATGTCCCGTCCCATCTGAAGTTTGCTAGAGAGCATTTGGATGATCCAGAAGAAGATTGGGAGAATGTCATATGGTCAGATGAAACCAAAATATAAATTTTTGGTAAAAACTCAACTCGTCGTGTTTGGAGGACAAAGAATGCTGAGTTGCATCCAAAGAACACCATACCTACTGTGAAGCATGGTTGTAGAAACATCATGCTTTGGGGCTGTTTTTCTGCAAAGGGACCAGGACGATTGATCCGTGTAAAGGAAAGAATGAATGGGGCCATGTATCGTGAGATTTTGAGTGAAAACCTCCTTCCATCAGCAAGGGCATTGAAGATGAAACGTGGCTCGGTCTTTCAGCATGACAATGATCCCAAACACACCGCCCGAGCAACGAAGGAGTGGCTTCGTCAGAACCATTTCAAGGTCCTGGAGTGGCCTAGCCAGTCTCCAGATCTCAACCCCATAGAAAATCTTTGGGGCAACTGCAAATAAATTCATAAAAATCCTACAATGTGATTTTCTGGAATTATTTTTCTCATTTTGTCTGTCATAGTTGAAGTGTACCTATGATGAAAATTACAGGCCTCTCTCATCTTTTTAAGTGGGAGAACTTGCACAATTGGTGGCTGACTAAATACTTTTTTGCCCAACTGTATATAATAGGCGGTGTCAGAGATAAGCCCATACAATTGTCAGAGACTTCAGTCACCCAAGTTATATACTGTATTCTCTGCTATCGCACGGCAAGCGGTACCGGAGCACCAAGTCTAGGACCAAAAGGCTCCTCAACACCTTCTACCCCCATAAGATTGCTGAACAATTCATTAAACCACCACTGGACAATTTACATTGGATTGGAAGTGGATTTAACCGGTGGCATTAATAAGGGATCATAGCTTTCACCTGGTCAGTCTGTCATGGTTGTTTTGTATACTTGGTGCATATGCTGCATTTGTAACAAAGTGGGGAAAGGGAATTTACCACTATATACAGTGCATACGGAAAGTTTTCAGACCCCTTGACTTCTTCCACATTTTGTTACATTACAGCCTTATTTTAAAATAGATTTTAAAACATTAAATCCTATACACACAATCTACACACAATACCCCATAATCACAAATCAAAAACATGTTTTTAGAAATGTTTTCAAATGTATAAAAAAGAAACTGAATTATCACATTTTATATAAGTATTCAGACCCTTTACTCAGTGCTTTATTGAAGCATCTTTGGCAGCGATTACAGCTTTGTCTTCTTGGGTATGACGCTACAAGATTGGCACACATGTATTTGTGGCGTTTCTCCCCTTCGTCTCTGCAGATCCTCTGTCAAGTTGGATGAGGAGCGTCACTGCACAGCTTTTTTCAGGTCTCTCCAGAGATTTTCGATCGGGTTCAAGTCCGGGCTCTGGCTGGGCCGTTCAAGGACATTCAGAGACTTGTCCCGAAGCCACTCCTGTGTTGTCTTGGCTGTGTGCTTAGGATCGTTGTCCTGTTGGAAGGTGAACCTTCGCCCCAGTCTGAGGTCCTGCGTGCTCTGGTGCTGATTTTCATCAAGGATCTCTCTGTACTTTGCGCAGTTCATCTTTCCCTTGATCCTGACTAGTCTCCCAGTCCCTGCCGCTGAAAAACATCCCCACAGCATGATGCTGCCACCACCATGCTTCACCGTAGGGATGGTGCCAGGTTTCCTCCAGACGTGACTCTTGGCATTCAGGCCAAAGAGTTCAATTTTGCTTTCATCAGAACAGAGAATATTGTTTCTCATGGTCTGAGAGTCTTTAGGTGCCTTTTGGCAAACTCCAAGTGGGCTGTCATGTGCCTTTTACTGGGGAGTGGCTTCCGTCTGACCACTACCATATAGGCCTGATTGGTGGGGTAATGCAGAGATGGTTGTCCTTCTGGAAGGTTCTCCCAACTCTGGAGCACTGTCAGAGTGACCAATGCCCTTCTCCCCCGATTGCTCAGTTTGGCCGGGCGGCCATCTCTAGGAAGAGTCTTGGTGGTTCCAAACTTCTTCCATTTAAGAATGATGGAGGCCACTGTGTTCTTGGCGACCTTCAATGCTGCAGACATTTTTTGGTACCCTTCCCCAGAACTGTGCCTCTTCTTTTTTTTTCTACTCTTTTTTTTTTTACTTTGTCATTATGGTGTATTGTGTGTAGATTGCTGAGGAATATGTTTTATTTAATCCATTTTAGAATAAGGCTGTAACGTAATTTAATGTGGGAAAAGTCAAGGGGTCTCAATACTCTCCGAAGGCACTGTATACATATTCTACATTGTAATACACTACCCCTACATGCCATTGTGTGCTGGAGCAATGAGTTTATTTTTCCACTGTCATGTAGGCCTACACATTCATACCCTATGCATAACTACTTTTCCCTGATGGAGGGAAAGGAGAGAAAACATACAACTTCAGTTGAAGACATTAAATCATGCCTGACAAGACCAATGCAATTATAAGTGTATCCTATTATAGTGTGGATACAGGAGTAGCCTATTCTATAATAATGGTTCTGTATGTGGTGCTAGTATTATTTATCTAATTGATAAATGAAAGTGTAAATGTGGATGGTACACTGCTTACAGTACTGATTACAGTATTGTATACGCAGTGGTGTAAAGTACTTAGGTAAAAAAATCATTTAAAGTACTACTTAAGTATTTTTGGGGGGTATCTGTACTCTACTATTTATATTTTTTTAAACTTGTACTTTTACTCCACTACATTCCTAAAGAAAATAATGTAGTTATTACTCCATACACTTTCCCTGACACTCAAATGTACTCGTTATTTGAATGCTTATCAAGACAGGGAAATGGTCCAATTCACACACACTAATCAAGAGAACATCCTTGGTCATCCCTACTGATGATCTGGTGGACACACTAAACACACATGCTTCGTTTGTAAATTATGTCTGAGTCTTGGAGTGTGCCCCTATCTATCAGTAAATAAAAAAATAAAAATAAATAAATGGTGCCTTCTGGTTAGCTTAATATAAGGAATTTGAAATGATTTATACTTTTACATTTGATGCTTATTTGAGGAATTACATTTACATTTGATGTTTTTGATGAAATCAAATACTTTTAGACTTACTCAAATATTATTTTACTGGGTGACTTTCACTTTTACATGTCATTTTCTATTAAGATATCTTTACTTTTACTCAAGTATGACAATTGGGTACTTTTTCCTCCACTCTGTATAAGGTACATACAGGAGTAGCCTATAGTCTTCAATAATAACTTAATTGAATGTGCTGTAGTATAATTGATTTAATGAATGAATTCAATTGTATATGGGCATGGGTAGGTTACTTCATTCAGTGAATAGTCTTGCTATCTCTGGGAGCATGTTACTGAAGGCTTTTCAGCTGTTAAACTATGGCAATGTCAAACTAATTTCTAAATCGATCTTTCTTTTAGTCAAAAAGATGTGGGTGAGCCAGGGCAACCAATCATCCACCACCCCTACTGCTCTCCCTCCACAAGCAAACACATCCTCTCCTCCTGTTCAACTACATACATACCCTTGTACAGGACTGTACATGTGCTCATCTCAGTGCAACATGATCCATCCAAGCCCTCCGCTGAACACCTAAAATGTGAGAAATGTAAGCAAGATACTACGTGTGTGTGTGTGGATGGATGGAGCTTGAAGAAAAGACGTGTGCTGTGCCCCTCTGCCTATGTTGAAATGCCATAAATGGAAGATGGCAAAGGAGATAGTAATGTGTGAGAGAGCATATGAAAATAAAGACCCCATGGGATCTAAAATGAATGTGGGGTGCCCTCTTGTCTCTTTTTTTTTTTTCGTTTGAGGATGCTCCAGTAACCCTGGAACACTGCTATTTAGATCTGATCAGAGGTTGATGAAAACCTTCAAAGGTGATGGTGCTATGTTGCGTGTTATCTTGAATACCAGGCAGGTGTTTGAGTACAGAATGAAATGGTGTAAACTGAAACTTGAGTACACCCTTTGGAAAAGGGGTTTCAACAGGGTTCTTTGGCTGTCACCAAATAATAACCATTTTTGGTTCCAGGTAGAAGTATTTTTTGGTTCCAGTAAGAACCCAGTTCTACCTAGGCACAGAAGGGGTTCTACCTGGAACCAAAAAGGGTTCTCCTAAAGGGACAGCGGAAGAATCATTTTAGATTTTAGAAAACACATTTTTTTCTGAGTGTAGGCCTTTAATGCAGTGGTGGTTCCATGGATGTCTGGGAAAAAAATGTTTGTTGGTGGTGGTGAGTTAAGATCATCAGAAATACAATGAAACATCCCCCCTTTTAGCACACATTTGCAAGCAGGCAAAGTAGCCTTCTATGTGTGCGGAAGCATGTGTGATCACTCAACATTAATAAGACCGACAAAAAAAAAACATGAAGAAAATGTTATGAAATAACACAAAACTTGTTGATCAGTTTGAATTGCATTAACATAAATTACAGTAAATCCAACATTGTAGAGTATAAAAATGTGAATTAATGGTCAACATTTACTGGTGGTGATATAACGGGGAATTTATCAACATTAATAAAGGGTAGCCTAAACAATTCACACAATGAAACAATAAATGTGCACGATTTGTCGGGAGACAGAAAATGCCTTTTAGTGTCTTCGCCACACACACATTCCCTCCTTTCTAGACATTTTTTAAATTAATATACTCACATAGTATGATCTTTACAAGGAATAGGCCTAAACCTAACCTTAAAAAATGTGGTGAGGTATAAAGCCCCCATCGACTGATTTGCGGGTCACCATTATGTAGTTTGAAGGAAATGATGCAACAACCATTATGTAGAAGTTATGTTCAATATAATAAAACTAAAGTTCTCCATCTGACTCCATAATTATGTGAATAAATGCAACAGGCACTGTGCGTGTCTGGAAGATCTATCTAGTCAAGGTAGCGAACCTTGCATCAACCACTAAGTGTGACTATAATGAACAATTATTAAGAGACTAGATATAAATAGCTAATCCTGGCGACCAATGTTCTAGCATTTATTGATCAGATCAGAGATGTCAAGGTGGGTACCCAAGAATATGTTATGTGTATAGTGTAAATAACTACCAATAGAGCTAAATTATAAGCGTTTAGTCAAATAATTACACTTTAAAATGAGGAATGCAGCAACTCTATTCAACTAATTGGATGGATTAGTCATGAAAGAATTAAATCAAACAATTACATGACGCATTATAGAATCCAGGCTATAATCCAGGCTGAATCACATCCGGCCATGATTGGGAGTCCCATAGGGCACCGCACAATTGGCCCAGCGTCGTCAGGGTTTGGCCGGTGTAGGCCGTCATAGTAAATGAGAATTTGTTCTTAGCTGATTTGCCTAGTTAGGCAAAATGTAGTAATATTAATAAGCTTAGAATGTTTTCCTATTAATTTGCATAGGCTAACCATTGTGATTATTATGATTTACTATCTTCTGCTTTTTATGAATAAACAGGCATGGGTTTTAAAAAAAAAAATATATATATATATATACACTGCTCAAAAAATTTAAGGGAACACTAAAATAACACATCCTAGATCTGAATGAATGAAATATTCTTATTAAATACTTTTTTCTTTACATAGTTGAATGTGCTGACAACAAAATCACACAAAAATTATCAATGGAAATCAAATGTATCAACCCATGGAGGTCTGGATTTGGAGTCACACTCAAAATTAAAGTGGAAAACCACCTGGATTCAGGTCTGGGGAACCGTCCATAGCATCAATGCCTTCCTCTTGCAGGAACTGCTGACACACTTCAGCCACAGGAGGTCTAGCATTGTCTTGCATTAGGAGGAACCCAGGGCCAACCGCACCAGCATATGGTCTCACAAGGGGTCTGAGGATCTCATCTCGGTACCTAATGGCAGTCAGGCTACCTCTGGCGAGCACATGGAGGGCTGTGCGGCCCCCCCCAAAGAAATGCCACCCCACACCATGACTGACCCACCGCCAAACCGGTCATGCTGGAGGATGTTGCAGGCAGCAGAACGTTCTCCACGGCGTCTCCAGACTGTCACGTCTGTCACATGTGCTCAGTGTGAACCTGCTTTCATCTGTGAAGAGCACAGGGCGCCAGTGGCAAATTTGCCAATCTTGGTGTTCTCTGGCAAATGCCAAATGTCCTGCACGGTGTTGGGCTGTAAGCACAATCCCCACCTGTGGACGTCGGGCCCTCATACCACCCTCATGGAGTCTGTTTCTGACCGTTTGAGCAGACACATGCACATTTGTGGCCTGCTGGAGGTCATTTTGCAGGGCTCTGGCAGTGCTCCTCCTTGCACAAAGGCGGAGGTAGCAGTCCTGCTGCTGGGTTGTTGCCCTCCTACGGCCTCCTCCACGTCTCCTGATGTGGGGCGGCAGCGTAGCCTAGTGGTTAGAGCGTTGGACTAGTAACCGGAAGGTTGTGAGTTCAAACCCCCAAGCTGACAAGGTACAAATCTGTCGTTCTGCCCCTGAACAGGCAGTTAACCCACTGTTCCCAGGCCGTCATTGGAAATAAGAATGTGTTCTTAACTGACTTGCCTGGTTAAATAAAGGTTAAAAAAAATAAAAAATAACAACAAAAAAAATGTACTGGCCTGTCTCCTGGTAGCGCCTCCATGCTCTGGACACTACGCTGACAGACACAGCAAACATTCTTGCCACAGCTCGCATTGATGTGCCATCCTGGATGAGCTGCACTACCTGAGCCACTTGTGTGGGTTGTAGACTCCGTCTCATGCTACCACTAGAGTGAAAGCACCGCCAGCATTCAAAAGTGACCAAAACATCAGCCAGGAAGCATAGGAACTGACAAGTGGTCTGTGGTTATCACCTGCAGAACCACTCCTTTATTGGGGGTGTCTTGCTAATTGCCTATAATTTCCACCTGTTATCTATTCCATTTGTACAACAGCATGTGAAATGTATTGTCAATCAGTGTTGCTTCCTAAGTGGACAGTTTGATTTCACAGAAGTGTGATTGACTTGGAGTTACATTGTGTTGTTTAAGTGTTCCCTTTATTTTTTTGAGCAGTGTATATGTTTCGATGATCCACATGGGAATTTGATTTTTAATTAGTTTTCCCTAAATGACTGCTGTAGTGGAAGAATGAGAGACCGATAGACATACTCGCGACTGATGACTGGCTGGCGTGCGAGGCCCAGCATGATGACTCAATCGTGATTTATGACATTGTCTGGATGACATGCCATCTGTGGGCTATCGCAACGTTCAAACATACCTTATCTGTGGTCATCTCTGAGAAGATACATTCCCATCGAAGTCCTGGATTCACTGACGCCAGGAAAGGTGTGAAGACAGATGAAAACGTGAATCAATTAAATTAATGTTACTGTGTGATTTAAATTGTCATGTTTGGATTGTTCAAGAGTTCATTAAGAGTTATGTATTTTGTAATATTTTATTGTACTCCAAGTGCTATGGATTTATTGTTACAGGACAGCGGATAGTTCAGAGTTGATTAGATTAGAATCTGCCTGTGTTTCCCAGTCTTTTGTTTTAACTAGCTCTAAATGCAAAGACATGTTAATTCAGGTTTGGCATGAGTTTCTGCTTGAATTTGGTTCAA
Source organism: Oncorhynchus kisutch (assembly GCF_002021735.2). Classification (NCBI taxonomy): domain Eukaryota; kingdom Metazoa; phylum Chordata; class Actinopteri; order Salmoniformes; family Salmonidae; genus Oncorhynchus; species Oncorhynchus kisutch. The sequence goes on along the minus strand of NC_034190.2, from coordinate 41,723,569 downwards.
ATGGAAGTGTCTTTGAGAACTAGCTACCAAGCTCCTGTGTGTATCAGACACACATTTTTTTCTCTTAGAGATTATTCTGAATTGAAGACACGTGTAACCACGCTGTTTTAGCCTATTGGTGACAGTCATATACTTATTATGTTTTATTTAATTAATCTTTATTTAAATTAGGAACACATATGGCGCGGGGAGAAGTCAAAGGATCCTAGTCAGGCTGTTTGTCAAATCCAGATTAATTATAGACCTAAGTGTGTATCAAATCTGTAGGCAATAGTGGGCTAAATCAATGAAAAATGTAGTTGAAATGTTCAGGCATTGTCATGATCTGTGATCAAAATATGCTGGGATGTTTTCGGGTTCTGTGTAGGCTAAGGTTATGCGTAAGAACGCAACTGCACTGAGAAAAATACCCTGATTCAATGTGATTCTCCTGAATAAAATATAAAAAATGTTTATCTGTTAAGATGTTGGGTCTATGAATAGACCCATACCGATCTATCTTTTTGGTATTTTGCTATAGGCATAGTCTACCACTAATATTCTAAATTGTGGAGCATTTAATAAAACAACCATATTTTATGTGTGATAATGACAGTTGCTTTTTATTTAAAAGTGCATGTTTTCATAAGCCTATAGGCCTACCATGTTGAGGCTGAGCAAGGCCTTCAATAGGATAGTAGACTGCAGAAATAATCGCGGAGTTAATCATTGTTATAGCCAAGATGGCTATATATCATCTGGACTATTGGAGGGATTTTGAGGTTTATAAAGTCAGAGAAAGATGCACGAGTTTCTGAATTGCAATTCCATTAAAAACTGTTATTCATGAACGCAACTGAAGTCGGAGATTGCTGAGTTCCCAGGTGTTTTGAACGCACCACTAGAGACCTAGGCTACCTCTTATTTCTGAATAGGGCTCCCTCCAACAAATAAGCCTTTGTGTCCATATTGATTTGACAAATAGGCATATCTACACAGTGGAGGTCTTTCATAATAAATTTACACGCAAACTGACACGTGACGTCTCAGTGTCACGTGTACACAACGTGAACACTACGTCTACATGACGTGTACTGTCACGTGACATGAATGTGACGTGTTGGTAGTTTGAGGCCTTAGAAAAACACTTGTCTGCATTGACAGTCCATGTTAATTCATGGAAGAAGAGATGGCGAGAGATATCACTAGCTTCAAAAGGCTGAATTCTGGCCTGAATCACTCCCCAAATGTGTGTGTGTTGAGTCAGCGCTGCAGCAGACATCTGAGTCACGTGAGTGAGAGGAGACGGAGCAGTACGAGCGCAAGTCATGATAACTTTTTACCAGTTGTAGGTAGGCTATTTAGATTGGCATTATGGAGACACCTATTTCCAACCTTTTTCCATAGAACGTATTAACGCGCTGGAACTGATGCACATCAAGAAATAAGGCGACAATGCACAGAAAAACTACTTTATGAGATACATTTGCTCGGAGGTTGTTTAAACTGCATTCTAAAGGCGACTTTGCTTATAGAAAACCATATCAAGCGAAGGGTTTTACGCACACTCGGTTCTTAGGTCTCGAGCACTGCGCAGGTGGACATTTTAAATGGAAGGTATGGAACTCCCTTGCGTGCTTCTGATATGGGGAAAAGTCCACAATGAAGCTGACATTGAATATGGAGAGTGTATTGGTTTATACGCATATGTAGGATACTGTAGCCCACCATTTCATACAATAAAAAATATTATGACATTATGATACCACTGGAGTCATTGCAAATCAATTTTTGCCACTTGTGTAGTCTCCCTTTTTTTCTATTGACTATGTTTGTTTATTCCATGTGGAACTCTGTGTTGTTGTTTGTGTCGCACTGCTTTGCTTTATCTTGGCCAGGTAGCAGTTGTAAATGAGAACTTGTTCTCAACTGGCCTACCTGGTTAAATAAAGGTGAAATTAAAAATCAAATTAAAAAACCTGGAGCTGGCAGGCAGATTTAATAAATAGCCTATAACTTCAGTTTATTGTTGTTGTAGCCTTGTGTTATTATGCAATTATTAATGGCCATGTTTAGTTAATGAAATTGGAAGTTATCAATTGTGAACATGGTCACAGTTCTATCTCAATTGCCGATCAGCTGTTGTAGAATGCTTTAGATTGAAGGTAACGGTCAATCAGATTAGGCTATGGGTAAAATAAAAATGTCTGTTGTTGACGAGCATAGGCCTATTCAGTTCATATCCATATTATGAATATATGATTGAGTGATTGAAATTACGACCCCATCCTCAGTAGCCTATTCCAGCAGAGTATTGGGCAGCAGAAGCGCTTACCTCAAAATCACCTCTCTCTTCGTGTTAAATAAGCAAGCTGCTAAATCGTTAATTTGACTTCTTACCTAGGCTATGAAGATCTATAGGCTACCTGCATCTCGCTAACCAAACCAAGTTGAATTACAATCCTAAACCCAGATTCTAGTCTGTAAGCCTAGCCCAGGTATTCCAAAACTGGGGTACACCAAATATATATATATATATGTTTTCACAGTTTCAAACAGTACATTTATATTTTCCAACGGTGCTATACATTTGGGTGAGTTTTTTTTTCTCGCCTGAGTAGCCTCGTTTCACTGCCAAAAATAAAATGAAACCATTTAATGTTCAGCGAAATAACAACACAATGTTAAATACAGGTAGCCGAGTCAAATAATTCACAGGAACCGTTACTCTCTCGTGGGAAACCTTCACTCTTGAGCAGACATTGAGAAACGAAACATGACAATTTGAAAAATTTAAGCCACCAGAGTTTGTTGGAGAATAAAGACTACTTTCGAGTAGTATAAAAGCAACAGATACCATTAGAAGGGGCTAAAAGGGTCTTATATGGTGAGCTACCGAGTGGCCAGGACAGGCAAGCCCCATACTATTGTGGAGGACTTAATTCTTCCTACTGCAGCAGATATGGCTGGGACAATGCTGGGGGAAAAGGCCCCAAAAAACTATACAGACAGTGCCTTCATTAACACTGTTTCACGAGGCATCAGTGACATGGCAGGAGATGTTTTGAAACAATTACTGCTTCGCATACAAGCCAGTGAATTATATGCGTTACAGCTGGATGAGTCAACGGACGAGGTGGACCTGGCACAGCTCCTGGTACAGTGCCTTGCGAAAGTATTCGGCCCCCTTGAACTTTGCGACCTTTTGCCACATTTCAGGCTTCAAACATAAAGATATAAAACTGTATTTTTTTGTGAAGAATCAACAACAAGTGGGACACAATCATGAAGTGGAACGATGTTTATTGGATATTTCAAACTTTTTTAACAAATCAAAAACTGAAAAATTGGGTGTGCAAAATTATTCAGCCCCTTTACTTTCAGTGCAGCAAACTCTCTCCAGAACTTCAGTGAAGATCTCTGAATGATCCAATGTTGACCTAAATGACTAATGATGATAAATACAATCCACCTGTGTGTAATCAAGTCTCTGTATAAATGCACCTGCACTGTGATAGTCTCAGAGGTCCGTTAAAAGCGCAGAGAGCATCATGAAGAACAAGGAACACACCAGGCAGGTCCGAGATACTGTTGTGAAGAAGTTTAAAGCCTGATTTGGATACAAAAAGATTTCCCAAGCTTTAAACATCCCAAGGAGCACTGTGCAAGCGATAATATTGAAATGGAAGGAGTATCAGACCACTGCAAATCTACCAAGACCTGGCCGTCCCTCTAAACTTTCAGCTCATACAAGGAGAAGACTGATCAGAGATGCAGCCAAGAGGCCCATGATCACTCTGGATGAACTGCAGAGATCTACAGCTGAGGTGGGAGACTCTGTCCATAGGACAACAATCAGTCGTATATTGCACAAATCTGGCCTTTATGGAAGAGTGGCAAGAAGAAAGCCATTTCTTAAAGATATCCATAAAAAGTGTTGTTTAAAGTTTGCCACAAGCCACCTGGGAGACACACCAAACATGTGGAAGACGGTGCTCTGGTCAGATGAAACCAAAATTGAACTTTTTGGCAACAATGCAAAATGTTATGTTTGGCGTAAAAGCAACACAGCTACTCACCCTGAACACACCATCCCCACTGTCAAACATGGTGGTGGCAGCATCATGGTTAAAATTGATGGGAAGATGGATGGAGCCAAATACAGGACCATTCTGGAAGAAAACCTGATGGAGTCTGCAAAAGACCTGAGACTGGGACGGAGATTTGTCTTCCAACAAGACAATGATCCAAAACATAAAGCAAAATCTACAATGGAATGGTTCAAAAATAAACATATCCAGGTGTTAGAATGGCCAAGTCAAAGTTCAGACCTGAATCCAATCGAGAATCTGTGGAAAGAACTGAAAACTGCTGTTCACAAATGCTCTCCATCCAACCTCACTGAGCTCGAGCTGTTTTGCAAGGAGGAATGGGAAAAATGTTCAGTCTCTCGATGTGCAAAACTGATAGAGACACCCCAAGCGACTTATAGCTGTAATCGCAGCAAAAGGTGGCGCTACAAAGTATTAACTTAAGGGGGCTGAATAATTTTGCACGCCCAATTTTTCAGTTTTTGATTTGTTAAAAAAGTTTGAAATATCCAATAAATGTCGTTCCACTTCATGATTGTGTCCCACTTGTTGTTGATTCTTCACAAAAAAATACAGTTTTATATCTTTATGTTTGAAGCCTGAAATGTGGCAAAAGGTCGCAAAGTTCAAGGGGGCCGAATACTTTCGCAAAGCACTGTATATGTCCGTTACGTTTATGGGGGGTCAATTGAGGAATACATCCTCTTCTGCAAACCACTGGAAACCAGGACAACATGAAAGGATATTTTTAAAGTACTGGATGGCTTTGTGGCATCAAGATGTTGGTATCTGTACTGATGGTGCAAAAGCCATGACGGAGACATAGTGGAGTGGTAATACGCGTGCAAGCAGTTGTTCCCAACACCACTTGGGTGAACTGCAGCATCCACCTAGAGACTCTTGCTTCCAAGGGAATAACTGACAGCTTGAAAGACATTTTGGACACTACCGTGAAAATGGTTAACTTTGTTAAAGCAAAGCCCCTGAACTCCAGTGTATTTTCTGCATTATGCAATGATATGGGCAGCGACCATGTAACACTTTTACAACATACAGAAGAAGCACATGACCAAATGAATTTTCCCCTGGTGGGATAATAAAGTTGATCTGAATCTGAATCGCATCAAGAGAAATGCGTCATTGACAGAAATAACTTGAATTGTTGCATCTCATTGTGTTGTTGTCCTCAGGTGGCTAGCTAGCTGGCAAAAATTGGCCCTTTTCCTAAATTAGCCATGGATAGGGATTTGGACATGCCACTTTACTTAATTCTCCATACTGGCCAATGATTACAATGGTAATTCTGATCCAACCATAAATTCATACTTTGTGCCCCTGGACTGAGATGTTGGAAGTTCAGTATGTAGCTAGAAGGCTAATGTTAAGTAGCTAACATTGCAATCTAGAAGAAAAAGAAACGCATACCTATTTAGGCGAGGTGCTGGCTAGCGGAGTAGAAAAGGAGGAGAGCCGCACACTCTAGGAGCTCAGATGCAAAAATGTAATATCCAATGTTTCGACAGCCAAGCTGTTGATCTGAAGCCATTATTGTGATTATTGTGACTTTTGCCATTGTAATTGTTTGTAAGCTTGTGTAGTCTAAAATAAATGTATGATCGTATGCTATCCATTTGTTTTTTGTATGCTGTTCTTTGTATGCCATTTTAATATGAGAATTAACCAATGATATTAGGCCACATTTGGCCATGATTTACAGACACCTGTGTGTCTTTTGACACTATATAAACGAGTCACCCTGCAGTGTTTGTGATTATACCCTGATGAAGACAGCTTGGCTGTCGAAACGTTGGTAATAAAAATGTTTGCATCTGAGCTCCTAGAGTGTGCCGCTCTCCTTTATTTTCAAGTAGCTAACATTGCCCATGAAAGGAAGTTAGGCTAGCGAGCAAGCATTTTAGCCAGGTAGCCTAGGACAGCAAAAAATAAAAGTGTGTACTGTATGACAGTCATAGACCGATGACATTGGTGTTTCTCTAGATGTACTGTAGGGTGAGTCAACATGTTTTTTCTTTTTGCACAAACGCATGCATGCATGCACACACACACACATACACAAATCAGAACCATGGACAGCTACATCCTATTTAGCTTACATTGGACTTAATTGTTTTTGGTATATTTTAGTTGTCATTGTATTAGACTAAACAGGTGATTTGATTATGTTGAAATGATGATGTTGAAATGGTGCTGGAATTGCAGCTCCTGTTTTCTTTGTGACTTCCGTTAAATCTCCGTGGTTCTAAATCAATAGCTGTTTAGTAGTCTGAAAATGTCTGAAACATTAACTTGCTTGACCATGCTGTAGGTCATGTAACTGTTTGTTACCTGCAATATGCTTTATGGACGCCACTGAAAAGAGGTTGCTCTCCGGGTTTTGTGATGAAACAAAGGTGTGGTTGAATTTATCCTGCCACTGTGTCTCCTTATTGTCTCAGCCTTAGGCCTATATAGCACGGTCGGAAGGCATATGAACTAACAGGTTATAGATCAAATAACGCAATTATCACAACACATACAGTGCCTTCGGAAAGTATTCAGACCACTTCCCTTTCCCTTTTTCCACATTTTGTTACGTTACAGCCTTATTCTAAAATGTATTAAGTATTTTTTTCCTCATCAATCCACACACAATTCCCCATAATGACAATGTGAAAACAGGTTTCTAGACATTTTTGTAAATGTTTTTTTTATTTTTATGAAATACATTATTTAAGTATTCAGACCCTTTGCTATGAGACTCAAAATTGAGCTCAGGTGCATCCTGTTTCCATTGATCATCTTTGAGATGTTTCTACAACTTTATTTGAGTCCACCTGGCGTAAATTCAATTGATTGGACATGATTTGAAAAGGCACACACCTGTCTATATAAAGTCCCACAGTTGACAGTGCACGTGAGAGAAAAACCAAGCCATGAGGTTGAAGAAATTGCCAGTAGAGCTCCGAGACAGGATTGTGTCGAGGCACAGATCTGGGGAAGGGAACCATAACATTTCTGCAGAATTGAAGGTCCCCAGTGTCCTCCATCATTCTTAAGTAGAAGAAGTTTGGAACCAGCAAGACTCTTCCTAGACTTTTCCAAGACTTCCTAGAGCTGGCCGAGCAATCGGGGGAGTGGGGTCTTGGTCAGGGAGGTGACCAAAAACCCAATGGTCACTCTGACAGAGCTCCAGAGTTCCTATGTGGAGATGGGAGAACCTTCCAGAAGGACAAGCATCTCTGCAGCACTCCACCAATCAGGCCTATATGGTAGAGTGGCCAGACGGAAGCCACTCCTCAGTAAAAGGCACATGAAATCCCACTTGGAGTTTGCCAAAAGGCACCAAAAGGACACTCAGACCATGAGAAACAAGATTCTCTGGTCTGATAAAACCAAGATTGATCTCTGGCCTCCACGTCTGGAGGAAACCTCTCACCATACCCTACGGTGAAGCATGGTGGATGGCAGCATCATGTTTTTCAGCGGCAGGGACTGAGAGACTTGTCAGGATTGAGGGAAAGATAAATGGAGCAGAGTACAGAGAGATCCTTGATGACAACCAGCTCCAGAGCACTCAGGATCTCAGACTGGGGCAGAGGTTCACCTTCCAACAGGACAACGACCCTAAGCATACAGCCAAGACATTGCAGGAGTGGCTTCAAGTCTCTGAATGTCCTTGAGTGACCCAGCCTGAGCCCGGACTTGAACCCATTGAACATCTCCGGCGAGAACTGAAAATAGCTGTGCAGCGACGCTCCACATACAACCTGACCGAGCTTGAGAGGATCTGCAGAGAAGAATGGGAGAAACTCCCCAAATACAGGTGTGCCAATCTTGTAGCGTCATACCCAAGAAGACTCGAGGCTGTAATCACTGCCAAAGGTGCTTCAACAAAGTACTGAGTAAAGGGTCTGAATACTTATGTAAATATGTGATATCTGTTTTTTGCTTTATAGATTTGCAGAAATGTCTAAAAAACAGTTTTGGATTTGTCATTATGGGGTATTGTGTGTGGATTGATGAGAGAAAACAGCAATTTAATCCATTTTAGAATGAAGCTGTAAAGTAACAAAATGTGGAAAAAGTAAAGGGGTCTGAATACTTTCCGAATGCACTGTAAGATTGTAATATGGCTTTTTTTTCTGGCTTTCCCATTGATTTTACCCACACACAGTTACTGATTGTGTTAGCTGTGTAGTTGTTTATCTCTTCTGAGAAGTGGCCTGGCAAGAGAGCAAATGTTCTATACATGGCGAAATCACACATTATTAGCTCATTGTTATGGATGTATCCCCAAAATAATCACTAGAAAACAGTTTAAACAAACGCAGATGCAGCTAATTAGATAATAGATAACAGTTTAAACAAACGCAGATTCATTTAATTATGCTGTTATTCTGGCTGCACTGTTTCAAGTGACTGCATTAGCCAAAATTGCCTGGCTAGCTAGCAAGCAAGGGATACGAACATTGCCATCATGGCAATGGAACACTTAGAATGAACGACTGGGTCCATAGATTTAGGGTGCGTTCATAAATTCACTCTGGCTATCTATTCCAATTTCAGAGCACTCTCATCTGAGTGTGCCAGATTCAAGCATAAATGTGCTTTTATTCTGCAATCGAAAATGTGGTCGGAGGCTCCGTATGGAGGGTGTGACACAATTGTGGAGCCTCTGGAGGCATGCAGAGGGCAAATTGATCTCAGTACCGCATCACCGTGCCCTCCAAAATGTTTTAATAATGCAGAGGGCTCCAGTATATCGCCGGATTGACATGATTGGTTGATGGTAGGTGGCGGTGGGAGGTCCTGTATAAACACAAACTCAGTTCCTTGACAACTTCCTTCACAACAGCTCTGCTGTTTAAATCCCAAAATAATGTTTGCTCTGACTTCTGCATAGGCAGCATGCAGTAAATACTGTATGGCCACTGCAGTTTTTGGATTGACCATGTAGGGCCTTTAATTGATGAATTTACAAACATATGACCGGTGTCAGTTAACACTGGCAAAAAAACATAATTAAATTGTTGCCAGTAGCATAGTTACAGTCATCAATGCTCTAGATAGCTTGAAAACAGCCTGACTAGCTCTAGGGTGAGTAAAGTGGTCAAAGTGTTCTCTCATTTGTGTCTGGAAGTATCTAGCAAGCTAGCCGACGTTAGCCAGTTAGCTTGGGTGCTTGACTGCGGTTGAGGTCAGAACGCTCAGGTCAAACCTACTCGGCCAGAGTGTCCACATCCAGTGTGCGCTCTGCTCTGAATGTAAGAAGGGACAATCTGACAGCTCTCCGAATTTACGAATGCCCAGAGCGCACCCTGAGCACTCTCTGGAACTCCAGAGGGAATTTACGAACGCACCGTTAGAACAAAAATATTTAACGACTGGGTCGCATCTCTGGCATCGTTTGGACTATATCTCTCTACTTCTCTATAGGGTAATACATGTGAATTGTCTTAAACAGACGTAATTCAGTTAACAAGAAGTACGGAAGCAATACTGTAGTTGCAGTCAAAAGCGCGCTTTCAGACCCGAACCCTGGCTCTTTGGCAGCAATAGATCGACGGGAGGGAGACACCGGCTTACGACGTCAAACGCAACTAAGTAGACAGACAGAGAGCCAGCCAATGCGGGAGCGAGCGGCAGCAATAACCTCCCATTTCCTGTGTTGGATAATAGGGAGTCTATCCTGATAACCACCAACCGCTTGAATAATCCCAGAGGTTGTCATTATTATATAAAATCCTAATTTGTGTGTATTTAATGTGGTAAACAGGGTTTGTACAAAAATAACACCTAAAAAACTACTGGGTAAAGCATCACATGCTCATGTTTATAGATAAAGAAGGACGTCGCTCGATTTGTTACGTGCGCTCTTTTGGGGGTAACTTGTCAAGGCACGGAATCAGAGGGGTCCTACATTAGACAAATGAATTGAACTGGAGAATAGACACAAACCGAAAAGAAACCCGATTTGATAGGGGACAGAGGAGAAAGGGGGGATTCAGCTAGCAACGAACCTTAAAACGAAGGAGGATCATAGATAAATAGTAGGTGATTCTTTTGTTGTCCTATTGACGTGGTGTAAAATTACAGATTATGTTCAAATCATTGTTATTGTCACCCCATCTTGACAAAGGGACCGAAGAGGCTATACGTTGACACAACGTGACAGTATAGCCTATGGGTTTAAACCAGCCTTTTAGACCGATAGACGGTTGAACAAAGGAGTAGGCTACTTCGATGTCTATGTTTATTTGCATTCATGTAAATATTTAAACAAATATGTGTGTGTATATATATATATATATATATATACATATATATCTGAGTGAGAACATAATTGGTTATAATCAATTTATCAAATTTGGGGACAGATTACAAAACATTATAGGTAAAAAATAATTGCAATTCATGATAATTTCAACATTCCAAGATATTTTGCATAGCTATACCAACTGGTGACCGTGATGTTTTTGTTAGTCAGCCTACACCAGATTGCTCCTGCTCTTCAAAAAATTGTAAAGAAAATTAAAGTTATTATACATTTAAGAATTAATTAATAATTTAGTCTAGAGCTCTTCTTCTCATCTGTTCCTCTATCGTCCCTCTCCTCGTCTCCAGGACGGAGTTGAATTTTTTCCCCGTCATCTCTAACTCGTCCAAAGAGCTATAGGTTCTTCCTGCTCCCTCTCACCACCTTTTCAGTGTCCATCCTCGGTGCGCAACGGGTTGCTCCAATCCCACACTGTCTCAATGAAGGAGGCCGATGCAATCAAGCTCTTCATCGGGCAGATACCCCGAAATCTTGAGGAGAAGGACTTGAAACCCATCTTTGAACAGTTCGGGAAGATCTATGAGTTGACGGTGATAAAGGACAAATACACGGGGATGCACAAAGGTAAGGGGAGAGGAAACAATTACTGTGTAGGCTATGCTGTAGAGCGCACGGGAAATACTTGATTATATAATGCACAGTTCTATAGAAATACGTTGTCTCCCACACTGTGCATTGAATCCCTATTTCCTTAGTATGGACATTTACTGTAAGTTACAATGCATAGTCCAGCTGTCAGGCATGAGACATTGTTTAGGCTGTATGATTGAGGGTATTTAGGCTATGTTATCTATGTAACAGGTGTATGGCCACTGGCAGATATGGCCAGCCTACAAAATAAATGTATTTCATAAGTGCACCTGCCAGCTTGTCTTTGGACCAGCTGACCCAATGGGTTACGTCTCAAATGGCACCCTATTCCATATGTATTGCACTACTTTTGACCAGGACCTATAGGGCTCTGGTTAAAAGTAGTGCTCAATATAGGGAATAGGGTGTCATTGTAGAGAAGAAGTTCTCTTTTTTACAACCAAATCTCTATTTTTGATGTAAATGGCATGTTATAGAATGGTCCAGATACCTTTTTATCAGGTTTCAAGTATGACCCACATGCAGACAGTGTCGAAGAAACCACCGTTTATTTTTAGTACGGGGGCAGGCAAACAACAGGTCAAAGGCAGGTCCAGAATGGCAGGCAGGGTCAGGGCAGGCAGGAGTCAATAATCCAGTGAGGTAGGGCATGGTATAGAACGGCAGGCAGGGTCAGGGCAGGCAGAACGTTCAAAACCAGAAAGGACTAGAAAACAGGAGCAAGAACAGACAGGAGCAGGGGAACAAACGCTGGTAGGCTTCACTAACAAAACGAACTGGCAACAGACAAACAGAGAACACAGGTATAAATACACAGGGGATAGTGGGGAAGATGGGCGACACCTGGATGGGGTGGAGACAAGCACAAAGACAGGTGAAACAGATTAGGGTGTGACACCTTTTTTGTGATCTCACATTTTTTGAGGGGTTGGGTTAAATCCATTCAGGTGTCCTGTGTAACAGCTCTCGTTGGTGCTAGAAAGAGTAGACCAAAGCGCAGCGTGGAAAGTGTTCATGATTTTAATTTAAAAACACTCAAACAAAATAACAAAAACACTGAATTCTTTCAGGCAACAGTAACTAAACAGAAAACAAGATCCCACAACCTAATGGTGGGAAAAGGGCTGCCTTAAGTATGATCCCCAATCAGAGACAACGATAGACAGCTGCCTCTGATTGGGAACCACACTCAGCCAAAAACAAAGAAACAGAAAACATAGAATTTCCCACCCGATTCACACCCTGACCTAACCAAACACAGAGAATAATAAGGTCAGGGCGTGACATACTGGCTAGGTATCCCCCTTTCTCTAGTATGGGGGGCCCTGAAAAACATGAGCAAAGCTCCAAAAACACCCAAATATGTCCTTGGCAAAGTTCTCAGTGTACTGATGCAGGTCTTTAGATGTTGTGTCATGAAATTGTATTTTCCATTTTGTTTCATCTCGAGCGATACTTCTCTGTCCATTCTACAGGCCAAAATAAAGGAATCACTTGAGTAAATGAGTGATACAAAGTATAATGAAAGCATGGGGTGCTTGCACACTGCTCTTGCCAGACGCTTGTGGAATCTATGCCAAGGCGCATTTACATATATTGTGAAAAACAACAGTTCCTCTCTCAATGCGAAAAATCTTTCCAAAATTGCCCCTCAATACCATCCAAGCCTTGGTGTGGAATGGAACATTGTCATGCTCTGATCCCATATCTCCACATAGTTTTGCAAACAGGCGTGCGTGCAGTGGATGTGGTTTGATGTAGTTTACAATTGAAGTTACTTGCTGCAGTACATCCCCCAGTTCTGTGCTCAGCTCTTTTGCCGCCAGTTGCTCTCAGTGTATCATAGAATGCGTCCATATGGCACAGGGAGACACATTCATAACTAGAGTGCAGAGGCCGGCCTGCCCGCCCTCCCGCCATAGATGAAACCCCATCTGCGCAAAAGCCCACCATTCGATCCCATATGTAATCTGTTTTTTGCCAATATAGCCACGCAGCATCAACATCCCCTATATCGTTTCATGCTCGGGAATCGTGAGACAGAACAATATGTCCTCGTAAATAGCATCCCCAGACAAATAGCATCCCCTGACAAAAGTCAATGCATGGGCATCTAATGCATGAGCATCTCAGCCCTCACAGCTAACGTCCATTTGGCAAGCATAAGCCGGGGAGTTTTTGAGTTGTTCAGTCAGTTTCCTCAATAGCATAAATTCTTCATTTAACAGTGTTATCTGACAAAGGTATTGATGTGAGTTTCTGTGCCTCTGCCTCCCCACACATTGTTTTCAACATATCAATTGCGGCCTGTATTATCAAAGTCTCTGCAATAGTGTGTGATGTTATAGCGTAGCAGGCCTAGCCATCACCGTGGGAATGATTCAAGTGCAACGGTCAAGTGCGACCTTTTCCCATGACCTAAGTGTGCTCTCTGGTTGAATTTTATATTTGTATAATTTTCATTTAGATTTTTAACATTAACCAGATTACAATGATTTTGAGACACAAAAACTATGTTATAATATATATATATATATTATTTAGTATATATATATATATATATATATATATATATATATATATATAAATATATATAAATATTATTTTCAGGTTGTTGAAAAGGTGAAAACCCATTTTTAGAAATCTTTGCAAAATGAAATACAGAAATATCTAATTTACATAAGAATTCACACCCCTGAGTCAATACATGTTAGAATCACCCTTGGCAGCGATTACAGCTGAGTCTTTCTGGGTCTCTAAGAGCTTATCACACCTGGATTGTACAATATTTGCACATTATTCTTTATAAAATTCTTCAAGCTCTGTCAAGTTGGTTGTTGATCATTGGTAGACAGCTATTTTCATGTCTTGCCATAGAATTTCAAGCTGATTTAAGTAAGAGCTGTAACTAGGCCACTCAGAAATGTCATCTTGGTAAGCAACTCCAGTGTATATTTGGCCGTGTTTTAGGTTATTGTCCTGGAAAAAGGTGAATTTGTCTCCCAGTGTCTGAAACAGATTTTCTTCTTGGATTTTGCATGTGCTTAGCTCTATTCAATTTTTTTTATCCTAAAAAACTCTGTAGTCCTTGCCGATGACGATCATACCCATAACATGATGCAGCCCCCACCATGCTTGAAAATGTGACGGGTGGCACTCCGTGTTGTGTTGGATTTGCCCCAAACATACTGTAACACTTTGTATTCAGGACATAAAGTTAATTTCTTTGCCACATTTTTTTGCAGTGGAATGTTTTTTATTCTATACAGGCTTCCTTCTTTTCACTCTATCATTTAGGTTAGTTTTGGAGTAACTATATGAGTAACTCAGGGGCGGCAGGTTAGAGTGTTGGGCCAGTAACCGAAAGGTTGCTGGATCGAATCCCTGAGCTGACAATGTACAAATCTATCGTTCTGCCCCTGAACAAGGCAGTTAACCCACTGTTCACCGGTAGGCCATCATTGTAAATAAGAATTTGTTCTTAACTGACTTGCCTAGTTAAATAAAGGTTCAATTAAAATATATATATATTTTTAACTATAATGTTGTTTATCCAACCTCAATTTTTCTCCTATCACAGCAATTAAACTCTGTAACTGTTCTAAAGTCACCATTGGCCTCATGGTGAAATCCCTGAGCAGTTTCCTTCCTCTCCTGCAACTGAGTTAGGAAGGACGCCTTTATCTTTGTCGTGACTGGGTGTATTGATACACCATCCAAAGTGTAATTAATAACTTCACCATGCTCAAAGAAGTATTCAATGTCTTCTTTTTTCATTTTTACTCATCTACCAATAGGTGCCCTTCTTTGCGAGGCATTGAAAAACCTCCCTGGTCTTTGTGGTTGAATCTGTGTTTGAAATTCACTGCTCGGCTGAGGGACCTTACAATTATCTGTATGTGTGGTACAGAGATGACGTAGTCATTCAAAAATCGAATCAACACTACTATCAATTTTAAATTCAGCCTGTAACACAATAAAATGTGGAAAAAGTCAAGTGGTGTGAATACTTTCTGAAGGCACTGTATTTGGGTGTTTTTGGAGCCTTTGTTAATGTTTTTTCTGGGGGCTCCAAATTACACAAAGAGGATGAGGAAGTGATTTGCTGTTTGGGGTAAGTTTTTCAAAAACGGGAAATAACCAAAAAGGTGTCTGGACCCTTCTTTAACATGCCATTTACATAAAAAATAGAGAATTGGTGGAAAAACAACAACTTCCCCTTTAAAATCACAGTGCAACCTGCTGCAATTTCTCTTTGTCCACTGTTGTATCACAGTATACAAATACATCCTATGTTTAATGGTATAATGTACCCTCAATCCTACCCCAGGCTGTGCCTTCCTGACATACTGCGAACGAGAGTCTGCACTCAAAGCCCAGAATGCACTGCACGAGCAGAAGACGCTACCAGGGGTGAGTGCCCTCTCTGACGTTCAACAGCACACACTGGTGGAGTTCCAAATGGCACCCTATTCCCTATGTAGTGCACTATTGGCTAGAGCCTTATGGGCCCGGGTCAAAATGAGTGCACTAGTACTACATAGAAAGACCGGGTCGCATTTGGGACTCGGACACTCCCATGAGCAAAATGCGGAACAAGTGGCATTCTACCTCACTGAACTACACACACAGACACACAACAGTGTGCCACAGAAAAACTAACTCACTCTGACATGTGAGCTCCATTTCCCTTTGAGTTGATATGCCCGAGAGGAAGGTCAGAGGTGGCTTCCCTATATTCCCTGTACATGATGCATCCAGTCAGCGCCTTAGTCCTCTCTCTCTCTCTCTCTCTCTCTCTCTCTCTCTCTCTCTCTCTCTCTCTCTCTCTCTCTCTCTCTCTCTCTCTCTCTCGTCACACATTCAAATCAAAGTTAGAGCAGCTTGATGAGCATAACCACGCAGCAAGTGTGCTGCCAAGTAACATTTATGGAGCAGATTATGAGGTGACAGGCATTCTCTCTCTGCAGTCTCTATAGAAACAGACTAGTAATTATGTTCCAAATGCTATTCCCTATATAGTGCACTAACTTTGACCAGGGCCTATAGGGTTCTGGTCCTCCTTCACTCAGTCTCTGAATATTTTCCTCTCATCTCCCTCTTCTTTTTATTAAGGTTTACTGAGTTGTATTCTTTGTTAGGTTTGAATGCTTACTGGTACGCTGAGACAGTGAGGGAGTATGGGTTTTAGTAGGGGCGTCTAGAAGCCAGAGAGGTAGTTAGCACTAGCAGCAATATAAATCATATTATTAGGCTGACCCTCCCGACCTCTCAGAGGAGATCAGCAGGCAGGTTCCCCTTCGCTAAACCTTCTCTTCCGTCTCCCCAGTGACTCCCCTCCCAGACCTCCTCACCCAAGTCTTGTACAACCGCCCCCTCGTGTCCCCTATCTTAACCTCTGCAATGATGAAAACCACCTCCTTAGCTACACACTGACTACCACCCCCTAGACAAGTAGTATCCTCACCCCAACTACCAGCTGTGGTGTAATCATCATCTAATACCACCTGCACTGCCAGAGAATTAACTTCACCATCCTCTTGTCACTGACGCTACAAAGAAATGACATGAAAGTAATTGAAAGACGGGAATACACCAATGCGCTTCTGAATACATAAAGCTGAATCATGTCATTATCTTTCTCCCTGTGCATTTATATTCAACATCCCTTTGTATCTAGTGAGCTATACACTGCCTGCCATGGTGGAAAATGTTAAGGTTTTTAGTTGTTCTCACTATACACAAGCTGCGTCCTAAAAGCAGATATAGAAGTAAGAAGGAGAGGGGGGGAAAAGTTGAAGGGAGGGAGGGCGGGATGAACAGATGGTGTGATCTGAGTGGCACCTGGCCGTGTGTTTAATTTCAGGTGAGAGACAATCTGTCTCAAAGCTCACCGACATGGAGGCAGAGGAATGGTGTCAAAACACATTCGCACACGGAGGAAGAGAGAGGTTGTAGACAGTGAGGGGAAAAAGACGCACAAAGAAGAATCTGCAGCTGTACTCTCTCTCCTCCTTTGCCCATCTTGTACTCATGTCATCCTGTCTGCTCTATCTTTATCACTCCATCTCCCCGCTGCTATCCCTTGCTGTCTGAATTCTGTTTTGTTGCCATCCCGGTGTGTCTGGTCAGCATCTCTACTACAGCGGCTTAAGACAGGTAAAGTCTGGACAGATAAACATGACTACACAGACATGAAATGGGCCAACTCGAAAATTGCTCCCCATTCCCAAAAATGTAACCTATATACCCCCTCTCCTCTATCCCCTCTATCTCTATCAGAGTTAGAGATGTGCTTTCACAATGGTCATCCCTACTGATAAGGGTCAAATGCTTGTTTCAATGCTTTATTATGATAGTGTATCTCTGCTTCACTGAAATCAGAAATCAGAATCAGAAATAACCAGGTAATGATGGATTTAATCAAATCTGCCTGTGAATGAAATTCCAATATTTTAGGACTAGTTTTGAATAATTAAATGTGTATACACTTAATTTTTCTGTATGTATTGCTGGGGCATGTCTCCAGAGATTGTGTGTGTGTGTGTGTGTAAGGCACAGTGAGATTGTACATGTGTGAGGAGGATGTAAGCTGTATGTGTGTTTAGTGGGGGAGGGGGAGGGCAGGTGTTCAGACTGACTTGACTTGCTGAAGGGGGGGGGGGGGGGGGTATGACAGGGAATAAAACATCCAGAGATCTGGGTTGAAGTTAAAGATAAAAGGAATAAAAACTTGCACACTGCTCTTGCCAGTATCACTTTAGTTTATTCAGCTTTGTCAGAGCTTTTTTTAAAGATCTTTATAAAGAAAATACGTTATCCCTAAAAAATATTTAGTTGGAACATCTGACTAAGCTTGACATTTACTCTGCCATGACAAGTCAGACGCATTATTTTGTGAATAGTCTGAAAATGAAGTCATTTGTATCACTAACAATTGAGCATGCACACAGTATGCCTGTGAGGATAGCCTATTTGTTCTGTGTGCTGTGTGTCCATGTGTGTAAGCATAAAAAGCAGTGAGTAGTCTAAGCAAGGATGATTATAATAATGAATGCATATCTGAGCACACATGTCTGATTGATCTATCAAAGTGTGCGTGTGTGTGTTACATTTGCACATGTATGTATATCATTATACACTGATATCAATTTGTGCAAGCCAAGGGATGGTACAGATATTGTGAAAACTCACCTCACTGTAGAAAGGCTCAACAGCTGTCACTTGAGGAGACTGTTGTGATGAATGTAGAATAGATTCAATTTATGAGGAAGGTAAATGGGTGTGAATTGAAGAGAAATTGGATGAATGGGGGGGGTATGGGTAGAAGGGTGGGGGAGGGGGCAGTGTTGTGTTTGAGACCACCTAAAGCGAGACCAATTCAAGACCAAGACCGACGCAAATCAAGTCCCAGTCAAGACCGGGACCGGGAATGGGACAAAGGGGTGTGAGACAGAGTCAAAACCGAGACCAGAAAAATGCGAGTCCAATTCAAGACCATGTTGTAATTTTGTCACATCACCACCATAATAAGAGTTCAAAATGTCCAGTATTTCTGTGTTCATATTTCAGAACAACATGTGGATTCTTTAGACATTCAGAATAGTGAATAAAGGCATGTTGAGGGACAATAGAGCCACTCTACAAATTATTACTAACACTAAACACATTCGGGGACAATTGGCCTTCAAAGAAGGGCTAAGGATTTATAAAATAATGATTATAATAATAAAAATAATAATATTATTGTTTTCAATGATCTAATTCCATCTCTTCAGTTTTTGTTGGACAGGGTTACACCGAGATATGCTAACTGGATAACAGTCATTCAAGTTCTTGCTAGCTAACCAAATGACACCTGGATCTCTAGCTGTGTATAGCCACTGAAAAACGATATGAGGGCATGACATGACATCCTACTAGCAGCTAGCTATCTTGCTAACGTTAGGCTCCCTGATTTTAGCTTGCTACATAAATAGATACACTAGCATATTAGCCAAATTATGACTGACTTGTGATCATTGCCCTTGTTAGTTTGATTGTATTCAAAAGGCACTCGCGAATCTGAGCTGTCTTTGTTGTAGGTGCATGGTAACAGTTGAATAAGATGAGAAAAAATAAGAAACCCGCACACTGCTCTTGCTAGTATCACTGCTCTTTAATAAGCTCTTACATATCAGCCTTCGTCAGAGCTTTTGTGAGTTTTTTTCATTAACACCCTTATGTAGAAATTGCTACAACCACATCCATGCATCGAATGGGGTTGGAGTCAAGAGAAAACAAGTAACTGTTACCAAATATAACACTGTGCATTTCATAAATATTCAAATAAAGTGTGCACATAACGTATCAAACACGTCTGTTAAAACCGTAAATGAGGACATCGACCCACCAAGCAAGTTTTCATAAATCATTAGGTTCAGCGCAAGAAAAACGTCAGAGTAATCTGAAATGCCTGCTGATCCCCTCTGAGAGGTCAGGAAGGTCTTTATTTTTTCTCATCTTAGTTTGATTGTATTGACATTCCCAGCCTTAGACATTTGTCTATTTTTGTCCAGAATATTGAGTCATTGAAACTGAAACAGTGCATCCCGAATGGAGGCAGCGAACAATGTACCAGGCCAGCTGTGATTTACAACCTGATAGCAATATTTTTTGGACAACCAAGAAATGTATTGGTGAATTATATTAATAATGCAATAATGCATCCATCTATTCTGCCAACAATGACTTAGCGTACGTCATGGAATGTTGAGTCAAATAGAACCTATTTTTAAAACCTCTTAATTTGGTTTTGTAGCATAAACTGGGAATTTGATATTTTTTGACTATTGTTGTCTGTTTGTTTCATTTCTGCAAAGTAGTTAAAACGCTGTCAGTTCCACTTTAAACTTTATCTCACCGGTTACTTTGTGTGATAAATGAGAAATCTGTTTTGCAATGGGATGTAATAATTGTACTTTTGGATTGGGAAATGCTTAATGGTTGTGTTTTTGTATTATGATTGGGACCTATGTCAGAGTTTATGGACTGCTTATCATTTAACATTATGCTGTGTATGACTGCTGTCTTTCCATCAGCCCTTTGCAGTGGGGTAGTGGTGCTTTAACATCATGCTGTGTGACTGCTGTCTTTCCATCGGCCCTATGCAGTGGTGTAGTGGTGCTTTAATAACATCATGCTTTGTGTGACCGCTGTCTTTCCATCGGCCCTATGTAGTGGTGCTTTAACATCATGCTGTGTGCGACTGCTGTCTTTCCATCGGCCTTATGCAGAGGTGTAGTGGTGCTTTAACATCATGCTGTGTGTGACTGCTGTCTTTCCATTGGCCCTATGCAGTGGTGTAGTGGTGCTTTAGTAACACCATGCTGTGTGTGACTGCTGTCTTTCCATCGGCCTTATGCAGTGGTGTAGTAGTGCTTTAACATCATGCTGTGTGTGACTGCTGTCTTTCCATCGGCCCTATGCAGTGGTGTAGTGGTGCTTTAATAACATCATGCTTTGGTTGATTGCTGTCTTTCCATCAGCCCTATGCAGTGGTGTAGTGATGCTTTAATAACATCATGCTGTGTGTGACTGCTGTCTTTCCATCGGCCCTATGCAGTGGTGTAGTGGTGATTTAATAACATCATGCTGTGTGTGACTGCTGTCTTTCCATCGCCCCTATGCAGTGGTGTAGTGGTGCTTTAACATCATGCTGTGTGTGACTGCTGTCTTTCCATCAGCCCTATGCAGAGGTGTAGTGGTGCTTTAACATCATGCTGTGTGTTTTTTTAATTTTTTAATTTTTATTTAATTTTACCTTTATTTAACCAGGTAGGCAAGTTGAGAACAAGTTCTCATTTACAATTGCGACCTGGCCAAGATAAAGCAAAGCAGTTCGACACAGAGTTACACATGGAGTAAAACAAACATACAGTCAATAATACAGTATAAACAAGTCTATATACAATGTGAGCAAATGTGGTGAGAAGGGAGGTAAAGGCAAAAAAGGCCATGATGGCAAAGTAAATACAATATAGCAAGTAAAACACTGGAATGGTAGTTTTGCAATGGAAGAATGTGCAAAGTAGAAATAAAAATAATGGGGTGCAAAGGAGCAAAATAAATAAATAAATTAAAATTAAATACAGTTGGGAAAGAGGTAGTTGTTTGGGCTAAATTATAGGTGGGCTATGTACAGGTGCAGTAATCTGTGAGCTGCTCTGACAGTTGGTGCTTAAAGCTAGTGAGGGAGATAAGTGTTTCCAGTTTCAGAGATTTTTGTAGTTCGTTCCAGTCATTGGCAGCAGAGAACTGGAAGGAGAGGCGGCCAAAGAAAGAATTGGTTTTGGGGGTGACTAGAGAGATATACCTGCTGGAGCGTGTGCTACAGGTGGGAGATGCTATGGTGATCAGCGAGCTGAGATAAGGGGGGACTTTACCTAGCAGGGTCTTGTAGATGACATGGAGCCAGTGGGTTTGGCGACGAGTATGAAGCGAGGGCCAGCCAACGAGAGCGTACAGGTCGCAATGGTGGGTAGTATATGGGGCTTTGGTGATAAAACGGATTGCACTGTGATAGACTGCATCCAATTTGTTGAGTAGGGTATTGGAGGCTATTTTGTAAATGACATCGCCAAAGTCGAGGATTGGTAGGATGGTCAGTTTTACAAGGGTATGTTTGGCAGCATGAGTGAAGGATGCTTTGTTGCGAAATAGGAAGCCAAATCTAGATTTAACTTTGGATTGGAGATGTTTGATATGGGTCTGGAAGGAGAGTTTACAGTCTAACCAGACACCTAAGTATTTGTAGTTGTCCACGTATTCTAAGTCAGAGCCTGCTCTGTGACTGCTGTCTTTCCATCGGCCCTATGCAGAGGTGTAGTGGTGCTTTAAGATCATGCTGTGTGTGACTGCTGTCTTTCCATCGGCCCTATGTAGTGGTTCTTTAACATCATGCTGTGTGCGACTGCTGTCTTTCCATCGGCCCTATGCAGTGGTGTAGTGGTGCTTTAACATCATGCTGTGTGTGACTGCTGTCTTTCCATCGGCCCTATGCAGTGGTGTAGTGGTGCTTTAACATCATGCTGTGTGTGACTGCTGTCTTTCCATCGGTCCTATGCAGAGGTGTAGTGGAGCCTGGAGAATACTCAAATTTTGCCCCCCAAAATTATGAGTTTTCCTATCAATTTTTCAGATTTTCACTTTCAAAATCACACTTCTTAATTTATAGAAAAAATATGGTGTGATGGTCTAAGTCCACAACAATGCTTAAACCATGTCTACGCCACTGATGCAAACAGCACATGATGACAGTTGCGCATCACAAATAGCCTACTAACCAACACTTGAAAACCCATTGTTGCCTTAGTTAGCATTTACTGGTAGATATCATCACTGGCGATTTTAGCATGTAAATCTTGGTTGGGCAAACAAAAAAACAAAAAAATGAATGCATGCCAGCAAAGCCACAGCACAACACTAAACAATACATTAATTGCACTAAAACGGTGACAAACAGTGCCCACAAACTGTTACGGCCTACATAAAGCTGTCTCAACAGCAGTCCCAACACCTTACCACTGCTACACCTGGCTATCAGCAGAGCCTTGTCTGGCAGCGAAACAGTTCATTCAGCCTCATTTACTTCCTTTAAAAAAAAAACATAGCAGATATGGCTGACTTGCTTAATCAATGTGGTTTCTACTGACAATTGAGATGTACACACTATGGCATAAGGGGACGACGAGCGGATAAGAGGCAATCCGTAATATTGATTAAGACATTAATGAGCAAGCTAGGACAGACGTAGTCAATATAACTATTTATTCAGCACCTTTGTAATGTACAGTGACAGGATTCATAACATGGGCCGTTCTTACAGTATTTTCCCTGTACACCAAGTCAAAACCGTAGGATAAATAGTGGGCACATAAAACAGACAAAGAAAGCTCTTACAATATTTGATGATGACATTTCTCTAGGCTATAGGCTACATATGCTATAGGCTACATATGAACCACCAACGCCTAACAGCTTTACAACACAACATTCCCTTTGTATTCCTTTCTTAGCTACAGTATACATGTTACATCATTTATATAGCAGCATACAATACATTTTTGGACTCACCTTGTTGTGCTCACTTGAACAGGAAGGTGGCATGGTGGTCCTTCGTGGGCATATTTTGTCATCAAACGTTGTCATTAAAGTCTGGCATTCTCTGGATTTATGATTCTTTCAAGACAACTGGGAACTCGGAAGGTCAAATCATGATGACGTCAATGATCTTCAGGTCGTAGCTCTAGAAAGAGGCCCGAGTTCCCGACTTGCAATTCCGAGTTGGATGACCGTTCAAAACGTATATTCCCAGTCGGAGTTTGTTTTTTCGGAGTTCCCAGTTGTTTTTAACGCACTGTAATCAGATTTCTCAGTTCCGAGTTTCCAGTTGTTTTGAGCGGGCAGAAGTCATGCTGGATTGACAGCATGGCCAATGTTGAATGTTTACCCTTTTAAGCTTGCGAAAGAAACCCTTAAACCCAGACTTGGGACCACACACCCACTCCACTGAATAGCAGGCTAGTGATTGCTTTGCAGTGCTTGCAGTTAGCCACTGATCCTTCCAATTTCCAACTTGTTGTTTGATACATTTTATCTAAAATGTCCCTAAATTATTTATCTTCATATGACAAGGATTGAAAAGGATTTGCCAGTAGATTGTCGGCTTGATTCATGATGATGACTGCTAGCTTGCTAGCTAAGATTTAGAAACTATGATGTTGACATGATTAGTCCAATCTAAGCTACTGTAGATATAACGTGATTTGACGTCATTTTATCTGTGGCCAATGACCTTGAGCCTTATTGGATGGGTACTTCTAATGTAACTCTATAGCAGCATCCAAGGGTTTTGAATTTTCAAGCCCTACACTTAGACTTGGCGGTGATGTAGTGTCCCCATGAGTGACAGAACACTGAGCCAATCACAGCGCAACTAGAAAACATTACCAACCCCATAAGCTCCAAATTTTCCGCTGGATGCCGCACCGCCACAGAAAGCACTGAGCTAGGCTGAAACAACTGCATTTTGGAGCTGCCTTACTCAAGAAAGAAAAAAAGAGACACAGCTTTATTAACTCAATGATGATTATTTTATTTTACATTGTTTGCAAACTGATATGAGACAGGTATTAATGCCAAAGTAACATGCAAAACAGGCAAGCTAAATAGGTGCTAAACAGGTGGGGCTCAAAACACCGAATGACCGGTCACCACTGGATATCATAAATTTAAACGTCTTTCCTACCCTACCGGCTACCGATGTCATTCTTCTGTGAGCAGTTCCATGCAAAAAAAAAAAACGTTGAGAGCTGCCCACTCTTGCTGCCTGCAGATGATATTTCGTTGAAACGTGTGGTGCGCATGTGAATATATTCCACGTGCTTTACAATTGTGTAGGTTACTTTGTCCATTATGTCTCTGTTGTACGTCATAATTGATCATTCGTATTCCTCCACTACACTACTTTGATACGCATCACTATGGATTAAGAAGTGAATATAAGCAATAAACTCTGAAAAAAAGTGGGTATATTGTTTATACCTGCGTCTACCATTCACTACACCACCGGACCTTCGTGTTTTACAGAAAGTGCACTCTCCTACATGAGTGCGCTGGTATTACGATTGCTGTTCTTTCAGAATCATGAACCTGTCACACACTGAAGGCCTATAGATTCGTCACTGTGCAACATGTCTATAATAGATATAAAGGCTGTTAAGATATTAATGTTTTAAGAAAGGAATGTATATATTTGTCCTGGCGAAGCGGTTTTATGCTCTGATAATTTAGTTTTCTACTCCGCTGTTCTCGGGAAGAAATTACAAAGTCCGCACTGTCCGAGACTGAGTCAAGACCGAGTTCAAACGTATCCGACACCGAGATAAGACCGAGATACTAAATATGTGGTCTGGAGACCGTACTCTAGGGTCTCGAGTACGACAACACTGTGAGGGGGTAAATGAATGAACGTTTGACATAATGAGCAACGGGTGGCAGTGGGGGTTGAGGGACGAGGCAGTACGTTAATCATCTTAAATACAGACATCTGTTACAGAGAGGGTGGGGGTACGAGTTTGTGTTTGTGTGTGGAAAACAGCTCTTATTATAACTCATCAGGCTCTGTTAACTCAGGCGCACTAGGCCAGCGTTTAATCTAATGGAAAGTATTCAGGCCTCTTGACTTTTTCCACATTTTGTTATGTTACAGCCTTGTTCTAAAATTTAATAAATTGTATTTTTTTCCTCATTAATCTACACACAATACCCCATATTGACGAAGCAAATATGTCTGCTAATTTATAAACATTTTAAAAACGGAAATATCACATTTACAAAAGTATTCAGACCCTTTACTCAGTACTTTGTTGAAGCACCTTTGGCAGCATTTACAGTATTGAGTCTTCTTGGGTATAATGCTACAAGCTTGGCACACCTGTATTTAGGGAGTTTCTCCTATTCTTCTCTGTAGATCCTCTCAAGCTCAGGTTGGGTGGGGAGTGTTGCTGCACAGCTATTTTCAGGTCTCTCCAGAGATGTTTTCCCGGGTTCAAGTTCGGGTTCTGGCTGGGCCACTCAAGGACATTCAGAGACTTGTCCCGAAGCCATTCCTGCATTGACTTGGCTGTGTGCTTAGGGTTGTTGTCCTGTTGGAAGGTGAACCTTTGCCCCAGTCTGAGGTCCTGAGCTCTCTGGAGCAGGTCGTCATCAAGGATCTCTCTGTACTTTGCTCCATTCATCTTTGCCTCGATCCTGACTAGTCTCCCAGTCCCTACCGCTGAAAAACATCCCCACAGCATGATGCTGCCACCACTATGCTTCACCGTAGGGATGGTTCCAGGTTTCCTCCAGACCTGACACTTGGCATTCAAGCCAAAGAGTTCAATCTCGGTAACATCAGATCAGAGAATCTTGTTTCTCACGGTCTGAGAGTCTTTAGGTTTCTTTGACAAACTGCAAGCTGGCTCTTACACTGAGGAGTGGCTTCCGTATGGCCACTCTACCAGTAAGGCCTGATTGGTGGAGTGCTGCAGAGATGGTTGTCCTGGAAGTTTCTCCCATCTCTACAGAGGAACTCTAAAGCTCTGTCAGAGTGACCATCGGGTTCTTGGTCACCTCCCTGACCAAGGTCCTTCTCCCCCGATTGCTCAGTTTTTCTGGGTGCCCAGCTCTAGGAAGAGTCTTGCTGGTTCCAAACTTATTCCATTTAAGAATGATGGAGGCCACTGTGTTCTTTGGGACCTCCAGTGCTGCAGAATGTTTTGGTACCCTTCCCCAGATCTGTGCCTCGACACAATCCTGTCTCGGAGCTCTACGGACAATTCGTTCGACCTCATGGTTTGGTATTTGCTCTGACATGCACTATCAACTGTGGGATCTTATATAGACAGGTTTGTGCCTTGCCAAATTATGTTCAATCAATTGAATTTACCACAGGTGGACTCAAATCTATTTGTAGAAACAGCTCAAGGATGATCAACGAAAACATGATGCACCTGAGCTCAATTTCAAGTCTCATAGCAAAAGGTCTGAATACTTATATAAATAACGTATTTCCGTTTTAGTTTTTTTTTATACATTTGCAAACATTAAAAAAACTGTCTTCACATTGTCATTATGAGGTATTGTGTGTAGATTGCTGAGGATAAAAAAAAAAAAATCCATATTAGAAGAAGGCTGTAACGTAACAAAATTTGGAAAAATTTGGAAAAAGTCGAGGGGTCTGAATACTTTCCGAAGCCACTGTACATATTGCACTTTGGTGTAATTAAACTGACTAAACCTAGAAAAATGAAGATCCCTATGACAACAGAAGTCACTGACTTTCAACGTGGCACTTTCAACGTCATAGGATACGATCTTTCCAACAAGTAAGTCTGCCCTGCTAGAGCTTCCCCAGTCAACTGTAAGTGGAAACGTCTAGGAGCAACAATGGCTCAGCCACGAATTGTAGGCCACACAAGCTCACAGAATGCGTAAAAATGGTCTCTCTTCCATTGCAACTAGGGTTGCACATTTTGGGGAATATTCAGAGGTGGAAACTTTCTGTGGGAATGTATGGGAATTAACGGAAATATATGCAAATTAATATTAATACCATTTAAATGTAGATGTTTTTTGCATTGGATATATTTCCCATATCACATGGAGACAGCAACATAAACATTTGACCTTATCATCAAGTAAACATAATTGCAAATGATTAAATCCTTCCAATAGAAATAAAACAAATTGATTTAGTTACAAATTCAACTTTAATTAAATGAGTTGACTCTTCACATGGCATGGGATGATTTCACTGAACAACAATAGAAAGGGAATATTGAATGATCCCCATCGCATCTCCCAAAAAATCTGTAAAATGATAGTCTAGAAACTAAAGCTTTAGTTGTCTTCCTCTCAGGCTTCCATGTATTCTCCCTGGACCTCCTCAATGTCCACCTCTTGAACATCAGACTCCAAGGCCTCATCTTCACTGTCACTTTCCAGATCCACAAAGTCCCTTCCACCAGGTGGCTGAGGAGATATGTTGGCATGATTGCCATATTGCATCTCCATCCCAAAGCCCTTGCTTGGAAGTGTACTTCGCCAGACTGCCAAGAACCTTGCCCTCATCCAGGCCAAGGTGGTGAGACATGGTAGTGATGACACCATAGGCTTTGTTGATCTCTGCACCAGACAAGATGCTCTTGCCAGCACACTTGGGGTCCAACATGTAAGCTGCGGCGTGTATGGGCTTCAGACAGAAGTCTTAGTGCTTCTTGATGTATATCAGAACTGCAGTATTCTCTGCTTGGAGCAACAGTGAAGAGGGCAGGGCGATACGGATTTCTTCTCTTATATCTGCAGGCAGAGTCTGAACATCAGACAGGATGGCATTGTCTCCCTCAATCCGTGCAATGGCTACTGCTATAGGTTTCAGGAGTTTCAGGCAGCTTACCATTCTCTCCCAAAATACATAATCCAGGAGAATCCCCTTGATGGGGCTGTCCATATCGGCAGACTGTCAAACATGATGACAACACCACCCCAGCGGGTGTTGCTGGGCAGCTTCAATGTGGTTCTCTTATTCTATTCTTCTCACTTTGCTTGGTGAGGTAGATTGCTGCTATAACTTGATGACCCGTCACATACCTAACCATTTCACTGGCTCTCTTGTAGAGTGTATCCATTGCTTTCAGTGCCATGATGTCCTTGAGGAGCAGATTCATTGCATGAGCAGCACAGCCAATGGGTGTGATGTGAGGGTAGGACTACATTCTTCACATATGATTTGGCACAGTATTTGCAAATGTACACAGCCTTTCCTTCTACATTAGCTGCAGTGAAACGTCTCCACACATCAGATATTGCCTGTGGCATTGTCCTGTAAAGATTAGAGAAAAAAATAGTAAAATAAATAGTTAATCAGTTAGATTAAACAACTCCTTTGTAAGATAAATGTTTTAAAATGAAACATGTATGGAAACAGGTGAATTAACACTCCTCAGTTAGCAGGCTCAAGCAAGCTAAACACACATGGTAGCACAAACAAACTAGCAGAAATTGTTAACAAGATAGAAATTATTTAAACACACTTTGCTGTAGGCTACTATTTACTAGTTAACAGAAAATCATGTATGTCATAAAAAATATATTCACCCCACCCAGTATTGTAATCAAAACGTACCAGAAAGCATGTAGTCCTTGGCTCAGTGTAGTAATGCGGGCTCAATACCATCTCATTAGTGTGCAAGATCTTGACTATCAGCTGTACATGTGATGGAAGAGTGCATTGCACATGTGATGGAAGAATGCACTGTGCATGTAGAGGGTTGCAATTTCATTGAATTGGGGATAGTTTAACCAAAATATGCCACAAGACCTAGAATTGCCTTATGTGTATCCCACAAAAAAAGATTCACTGTTATAAGCTAACCTTTTTGATAAACTTAAGCAAAATTCCCCAAATTCCCGGGCTTAACTTCCCATGGAAAATTTCCAGACAAATTTCGGAAATTTACCGTAAAGGTACCGACCCTTTGCAACCCTAGTTGCAACACTCACTACCGAGTTCCAAGCTGCCTCTGGTCGCTACATCAGCACAAGAACTGTTCGTCGGGGGCTTCATGAAATGGGTTTCCATGGCCGAGCAGCCATACACAAGCCTAGGATCACCATGCGCAATGCCAAGTGTCGGCAGGAGTGGTGTAAAGATCGCCGACATTGGACTCTGGACCAGAGGAAATGCAATCTCTAGGGTGATAAATCCTGCTTCACCATCTGGTAGTCCGGCGGACAAATCTGGGTTTGACGGATGCCAGGAGAACGCTACTTGCCCCAATGAATAGTGCAAACTGTAAAGTTTGGTGGAGGAGAAATAGTGGTCTGGGGCTGTTTTACATGGTTCGGGCTTGGCCCCTTAGTTCCCTACAATGACATTCTAGATGATTCTGTGCTTCTAATTTTGTGGCAACAGTTTGGGGAAGGCCGTTTCCTGTTTTAGCATGACAATGCCCCCCGTGCACAAAGTGAGGTCCATACAGAAATTGTTTGTCAAGATCGGTGTGGAAGAACTTGACTGGCCTGCATAGAGCCCTTACCTCAAACCCTATCTAACACCTTTGGGATGAATTGGGACAAGCCCATCATCAGTGCCCGACCTCACTAATGCTCTTGGCTTGAATGGAATTAAGTCCCCTCAGAAATGTTCCATCCTGTGTAAAGCCTTCCCAGAAGAGTTGAGGCTGTTATAGCAGAAAAGGGCGGACCAACTCCATATGAATGCCCTTGATTTTATGAATGAGATGTTCAACAAGCAGGTGTCCACATACTTTTGGTCATGTAGTGTAACTCTACTTTTAGAGATATACTGTGCATCTTCTGATGAAGAAAAGCAGCTAGAGGAAAGAGTAGCATAAATAATTGTGGTACTTCTCTCTTCCTCTTGTATGACCCCAAAGAAATATAATTGTTTAGTAATTCTACAATAGGGATTATATTTCTATGTACGACCCAACCCCAGAGAGCCTTGAATATATAGACAGACCGAGCATGACTAGGGAGGAGTAACAGTGACATACTGAAAACAGGCTTTGATAACAGGTTGTTGGCATGTGTGTGTGTGCGTAGGAGATTTCCTGTCTTTGTTTGTGTTTGGGATTGTACCTCTGTTTCTGCGCCTGCCTTTGTTACTTTGTTCATCTCTTTGTGCGAGTGATATAGCCTATATTTCCACCGATGTATTTTCTGTACTCTAAGTATCTCTGTTAGTGTGTGTGTGATGTGGAGGGGGAGATGAGGGAGCGGAGAGAAGAGGGGGGGGATGGGGTGGCAGGTTGATTATGGTCCCAGGTCTCGTTGCCAGGAGACGGTGGGGACGAGGGATGCCAGGTTGCTAGGTAACCGGTGTGATGCAATGACCAGTGCTGTGTGATGGAGAGGAGGGAGAAAAATAGTCATTTTGCCCCCCCATCTTCCCTCCCTCCCTCCTTGTAAACGCTCTTGAAAAATACAGAGATGGTCTCCACTGATATATTTACCGTTCAGAGTCCCTACTTTTCTGGAAGACAGGCAGAATGGATTTGAGATAAAAAGGGGAGACAAATATGTCACCCTCTTTACTTCAGCCTGTTTGGGACTTATTGATACAGTGAGTGAGTGGAGGGGACAAGAGATTATGAGCTTTTCTCTGGTTTGGGAGGGTAAGAAAGGAGGGAAGAATGTGATTAACAGGGATGTACACACCATGTCTCTCCTATCATCTCCCATCCCACATTCACACTGCTCAATAAATGCAAGTGTGTGTCTCAGTGTGTGTGTGTGCACAAGCATCAGTAGGGTGATGTGTGTGTTTGCATTGAGGGGATGGGGTCAGGTGTGGGGGAGGGGTCTTGCTGTGATTTGATTGGATAATCTATGGATTTAATATCTCATACTGTAATCCTAGTGAAATCCTTTTTGGCATCACAGAGGGAAAGATTAACTGTGTGCTCATGTCAATGTGAGCAAGAGAGTGCCTATACATATGAGACTGCCAGGAACAGACAGTGTATGTGTGCAAAAGCTGTGGACATTGTGTTTATGCCACTGTGTTTGTTGAGTTTGAATAATAATCATAATGTCTCTGTATATTTGGATTTGAAAAAGGACAACATGATCATTTAAAGCTAAATTGGGTCACAGATAGGGCGGGTTTGGCCTTTGGCCGGGTTTAATCTGTGCTGTGTTTTTAAAATGAGCCTGTTGATTTGCAGAAAAAGAGAAAATATAGAAGAGAAAAATATTAAAATGGCTCGGCTTGCACAGTGTAATAGAAGCAGACATTTTCTTGGTCCCTACAGTATCTGCCCTTGAGGCAGCAATTAAATGCAACAGGCACCATCCCTTGTCCTTTTGTCCCTATAATTCCAGTTCCCCCCCAAGCATCCTTTCTACCTCACGACATATCTAATAATCCCAGCGTCTCTCAACCTAGTACCACCCTTTATTCCTCATAGGTTTTTTCTGTCCTTCATCCATCTCTTTTTCTCTCCTACGCACGATGTTCTTGGCAACGTTGTTTACCTGCTGTGGATCTCATCACAAGGTTGTCATGGTGACCGCAATGGGAGGTGCAGACTTTGTCAGATTAGCAGGGCTGGTTGCCGTGTCGACCTCGAGTGCCACTGCCTTGTTGGCCTCCACTTCTCCACTATAATCTAATTCCATTATCTTGTGCCATTTGCTCCGCTTCTCATCTCCTTATCACAACCGTGGTAACCGTGGAAGAACTCAAGTCATAGATAGACTAACCTAGCGTTTATATGAAATATACTCAAATATTTTATTCAGGGAACATTATATCCTAAAATTCGATTTGAGACATTTGTTGTATCATGATTAGGTTGTGTCGTTAAAGTCGAAGTGTAGGCTAAGATGTGATCTTTTGGTTTTGTTCTGTGTTTTAATACAGTAGTCTTTCACCCATTGCAAATTAGGATTTATTCCGCAACTCATGTAGTGGATGACTTTATCCAAGTTGACTTTGCCGAACATTTGAGGCGTGTAGAAAAACATCACCTCTGAGCACAAAATTCTATTCATTTACTGACTCCCGGGAACATTCACAACGTAAAAATGCATTTTGATTACTGTTTTCAATCCTTCCCGGTAAACAGGTGCTTCTTAATCCACATGGTCATCTAATTAATTGTCGTAATCAATGGGACACTCCACTAGAAAACCCAAGGCCTGCTGGTGATGATGTTTGTGCATGCAAATGGCAAGGGCCCTACCAGCACTGATCAATACTGTCTCCTGGTGACCAATCAAGGCTGATCAATCAGAGACAGGGATCAGTGACTGACTCAAATGTCACCAGCTCCATAATTAAGACCTTAATTAAGCCACCGTTAACACACTGACCCTGCACTGCTCCTCGCCAATCACTGTCCTCTCTGCATCCTCCACCTGCTCTCCTTCTCAGTGCACCACCACACATGTGAAAGAGAATATTGAAGTGCCTAGCTAGACCTGCATCATTATAATGATAGTGTCATTGGTCCACAAAAGTAATTTTTTGTGGATTGTGTTTTTATGATGTGTGAAAGGTTGCCTGTTTCCTTATTTGTTTTGGTTGCTCTTTCCTTACTCTGATTCCATCCATTCCTCTACAGCTCCTTCCCCCTCTCTCTCTCTCTCTGTTCAGAATCTCCCACCATTCTAATCCAGCGTGCTTCTGTAATCCGGATTAGCCAGCGAGCGTTCTTAATCTTATCACTTGCCTAATCCCGCGTGGTTCTGTGCGTGTGTGTGTGTGTAAGAGAGAGACACACTCATTCTCTGGGAGGGAATATAATTGATGGGGAATGAGAAGAGAGGAAAAGAAGAACAGTAAACCAGGAGGGTGATCGGCAGGGCTTCATTAGAAGCCGAGGGAGTGGCCAGCTCATATTCCAGCCCTTTCTTGAGTTCTACATACATACACAATATATGTACAGTAGCAGTCAAAAGTTTGAACACACCTACTCATTCAAGGGGGTTTTCTTTATTTGTACTATTTTCTACATTGTAGAATAATAGTGAAGACATCAAAACTATGAAATAACACATATGGAATCATGTAGTAACCAGAAAAGTATATATTTAATATTTGAGATTCTTCAAAGTAGCCATATTATAGCATCAACAGCTCAAATAAGCAAAGAGAAACAACAGTCCATCATTACTAAGACATGAAGGTCAGTCAATCCGGAAAATTTAAAGAAATTCAAGAATGTCTTCAAGTGCAGTGGCAAAAACCATGATGAAACTGGCTCGCATGAGGACCACCACAGAAAAGGAAGACCCAGAGTTACCTCAGCTGCAGAGGATACGTTCATTAGAGTTAACAGCATCTCAGATTACAGCCCAAATAAATGCTTCACAGAGTTCAAGTAACAGACACATCTCAAAATGAACTGTTCAGAGGTGACTGAGTGAATCATCCTTTCATGGTAGAATTTCTACAAGGAAACCACTACTAAAGGACACCAATAAGAAGAAAATACTTGCTTGGGCCAAGAAACACGAGCAACGGACATTAGACCAGTGGAAATCTGTCCAAATTTGAGATTTTTGGTTCCAACAGCCGTGTCTTTGTGAGATACAGAGTAGGTGAACAGATGATCTCAGCATGTGTAGTTCTCACCGTGAAGCATGGAGGAGGAGGTGTGATGGTGTGGGGGTGCTTTGCTAGTGACACTGTTGGTGATTTATTTAGAATTCAAGGCACACTTAACCAGCATGGCTACCTCACATTCTGCAGCGATACGGCATCCCATCTGGTTTGCGCTTAGTGGGACTATCATTTGTTTTTCAACAGGACAATGACCCAAAACAAACCTCCAGGCTGTGTAAGGACTATTTGACCGAGAAGGAGAGTGATGGAGTGCTGCATCAGATGACCTGTCCTCCCCAATCACCCAACCTCAACCAAATTGAGGTGGTTTGGGATGAGTTGGACCGCAGAGTGAAGGAAAAGCAGCCAATAAGTGCTCAGCATATGTGGGAACTCCAAGACTGTTGGAAAAACATTCCTCATGAAGCTGGTTGAGAGAATGCCATGAGTGTGCAAAGCTGTCATCAAGGTAAAGGGTGGCTACTTTGTAGAATCTCAAAATATAAACTATAACTTTTGATTTGTTTAACACTTTTTTGGTTACTACATGATTCCATATGTGTTATTTCATAGTTTTGATGTCTTCACTATTATTTTACAATGTAGAAAAACCCTCGAATGAGTAGGTGTGTCCAAACTTTTGACTGGTACTGTATGTAAAGCAAATAAACAAGAATCTTCATAATTATGGATGTGCCTAGGGATAAGAGGACCATGTAATGTGGGCTTTCTATTTCAGATGAACCGGCCCATTCAAGTGAAGCCAGCAGACAGCGAGGGCAGAGGGGGTAAGAGACACCCCTCCATAGCAACACCTGTTCAAACAACACCTGAAGAGAATTGCAACTGTTCAATCAACACCTTTCCAAAACACCTGTCTAACGTGTTACATTTTTTAAACAACAAACTACAATGTTTCAAGACTAAACCCTGAAATGGCTTCAGCCCAGCTTCAACAAAAATACACACTCGTCACTTCTGCTAAGCACCACCTGCCTCTAAATAACACTTCTAGAAATTCTAACCCCCCCCCCCCCATATTCAAGTAGAATTATTCTTAAGTGCCAGACTAAAGAAAGTAAATATAATAAGGATTTCAACTGCTGTTTTCATGACCTCAAAGACATTGTCACCTAGCATACAGAACTGGATGATGAAGGAGCATTCCAGTCTGAGCCAGATCATGCTCTTTGTGCAGCAGGTTTATTGATACTGCACTCTGGTGGCCTTTTCCATATATAGCAGGGTTATAGCACCAAAGTTACAGACGTCAATATACTATATATATATTGTAACAACATCCAATTAAAAATGTAGCTGATTGATTAACACATTTGGGGTTATAAAGTAAAACAAGGTGCAAATTCCTGAGCATGTTCTTGTGTTGTATGATAACTATTTCTCTTCACCTACATGTTATCCTTTCTCTCTCTCTCAATCATTAAATCATTCCATTCTAATTCATGCCCTTTGCCTCAACCAACCACTCTCTCTGCTCTTCTCTCCATCACTGTCTGTCCATATTCCTCTCTCTTCGTTCCTGTTTTGGCCCCTCACCTCACATTCCCCTTAGAAGACAGGAAGCTGTTTGTTGGCATGCTGGGGAAGCAGCAGTCGGATACCGACGTGAGGAAGATGTTTGAGGAGCTTGGGAGCATTGAAGAGTGCACAGTGCTCCGCGGGCCTGACGGCACTAGCAAAGGTAGCCAACACCATTACTGCAACACTGACCGCTACAACGTCTATAGCCTTATATCAACACCACAACATCAACACCACTAAAATATTACCATTAAGGTCAGTAATCAGTCACAATCAAACTCATACCACTACAAAGATGGATGCTTAATTTTCTGTGTTTGTTGTACGAGGTATGACTAATTTATAATTTTATTTAACTATTAGTGGACCAGGTAAGTTGACTGAGAACACATTCTCATGTACAGCAAAGACCTGGGGAATATAATGATGCAATATGTTTTATAGGTCATAGTTAATATTGGTCAACATGGTTTATGAGCTATGATTGATGAAGCAATTAATGTTTTGTGGACCACAGTTAATGACGCAGCTATAACTAATGAGGTGCCGATTGTCTGATGCATTTTCTAGGGATATGTTGTGTCACGTGAGGGGAGGCCAGGGTTTGACGATGTGTCATGTTTTGTAGGCTGTGCCTTTGTGAAGTACCAGAACAACGTAGAGGCTGCGGCAGCCATCAGCACTCTGCATGGGAGCCGCACTCTACCGGTCAGTCTCTCTCTCTCTTTCACTCACTCACTCACTCACTCACTCACTCACTCACTCACTCACTCACTCACTCACTCACTCACTCACTCACTCACTCACCTCACTCACTCACCTCACTCACTCACCTCACTCACTCACCTCACTCACTCAACATAGGGACTCATCAATAGTTAAACACTGCTACCGTCAGACCTCCTCCTACACAAACACTCCATGGCCTACTGAAATTTATAGGAGTTGAGAACATATTTGTGGAATGCCCTCATCAGTCCTCGTGTTAGTGATATAGGTTATTTGGTTACAGAGATGTGTGTCATTTTTGCTGTGTAATATCTGTAATCTCTCCCTGCAGGGTGCCTCCTCCAGCCTGGTGGTGAAGTTCGCTGACTCTGAGAAAGAGCGAGGGATAAGGCGCATGCAGCAGGTGGCGTCCCAGCTGGGGGTCATCAGTCCCATGACCTTACACCTCGGGGCTTACAATGCCTACACACAGGTAGTGAGTACTAGTAGTACTGAACCCCAAACACAGGCATTATGCAGATATTGTAATACGCAGGCCAACACACTAGTTGTAGTAAAATGGCAATGTCCCAAATGGCACCCTATTTCTTATATGGGTCAAAAGTAGTGCACTACAGTGCATTCAGAAAGTATTCAGACCCCTTAACTTTTTACACAATTTGTTACGTTACAGCCTTATTAAGAAAAATCCATATGAATCTACAGACAATACCCAATAATGACAAAGCGAAAACAGGTTTTTAGAAATGTTTGCAAATGTATTCAACATTTTAAAACAGAAATAGCTTATTTACATAAGTATTCAGACCCTTTGCTATGAGACTTGAAATTGAGCTCCGGTGCATCCTGTTTCCATTGATCATCCTTGAGATGTTTTCTACAACTTGATTGGAGTCCACCTGTTGTAAATTCAATTGATTGGACATGATTTGGAAAGGCATACACTTGTCTAGAAAAGGTCCCACAGTTGACAGTGCATGTCAGAGCAAAAACCAAGCCATGAGGTTGAAGGAATTGTCCGTTGAGCTCCGAGAAATGATTGTGTCGAGGCACAGAGCTAGGGATGGATACCAAAACATTTCTACAGCATTGAAGGTCCCGAAGAACACAGTGGCCTCCATCATTCTTAACTAGAAGAAGTTTGGAACCACCAAGACTAATCGGGGGAGAAGGGCCTTCGTCAGGGAGGTGACTAAGAACCCGATGGTCACTTTGACAGAGCTCCAGAGTTCCTATGTGGAACCTTCCAGAAGGACAACCATCTCTGCAGCACTCCACCAATCAGGCCTTTATGGTAGAGTGGCCAGACTTTGCTTGGAGTTTGCTCCTAAACAAGATTCTCTGGTCTGATGAACCCTAGATTGAACTCTTAGGCCTGAATGCCAAGAGTCACATCTGGAGGAAACTTGGCACAGTGAAGCATGGTGGGTGGCAGCATCATGCTGTGGGGATGTGTTTCAGCGGCAGGGACTGGTAGACTAGTCAGGATCAAGGCAAAGTTGAACAGAGCAAAGTACAGAGAGATCCTTGATGAAAACCTGCTCCAGCGTCCTCAGGACCTCAGACTGGGGAGAAGATTCACCTTCCAACAGGACAACAACCCTAAGCACACAGCCAAGACAATGCAGGAGTGGCTTCAGGACAAGTCTCTGAATGTCCTTGTATGGCCCAGCCAGAGCCCGGACTTGAACCCGATCAAACATCTCTGGAGAGACCTCAAAATAGCTGTGCAGCGACGCTCCCCATCCAACATGACAGAGCTTGAGAGGATCTGAAGATAAGAATAGGAGAAACTCGCCAAATACTGGTGTGCCAAGCTTGTAGCGTCATACCCAAGAAGACTCAAGGCTGTAACTGCTGCCAAAGGTGCTTGAACAAAGTACTGAGTAAAGGGTCTGAATACTTTTCATTTTTAATACATTTGCAAAAATGCATACATTTTAGAATAAGGATATAACGTAACATTTTGGGGGAAAAAGTCTAGGGCTATGAATAATTTCCGAATATACTGTATATGGGGAATATGGTGCCATTTGGGACGCATACTGACAGTGAATGACATCGAAGGACTCCCTCTTTCTCTCTTCATTCTTTGTAGCTGGTGCAGCAGCAGGCTCTGGTGGCCCAGTCGGCATATTTGTCTCCTGTATCCACCATCACCATGCAGCAGTTGGCTGCCCTCAACCCAAGCAGCCTCATGGCCACGCCCATCGCATCACTCACTACCTCAGGTAATAAGAAGCTCTCATCCTCCACCACTTCATCCCCTCCTACAGGATTCTCTGCTCGTCTCACAGTTTCTCTTTATTCTTTATACAGTATATATTTTGTTTTTCTAGTCTTTGCCCCATATATTTCTGCCTATGATACTATTTTATTGCATTTGTTTGACTATGTCTGTCTGTCCCCGAATGCTCTTCCTGTGCAGGGACCAGCACTCCGCCCACCATGGCAGCCACACCAGTGCCTGCTCTGCCTCCACCACTCAGCTACCCTCCAGTGCCAGCTCCACCCAATGGACAGTCAGTATCTGAAACCCTGTACACCAATGGAGTTCATTCTTACCAAGGTATCTCACTCAACCTGATGAAAGTCAAGAGTATCATTATGAAAATGTAATCC
Source organism: Oncorhynchus kisutch (assembly GCF_002021735.2). Lineage (NCBI taxonomy): Eukaryota > Metazoa > Chordata > Actinopteri > Salmoniformes > Salmonidae > Oncorhynchus > Oncorhynchus kisutch. The sequence continues at coordinate 41,685,018 of NC_034190.2, read as the reverse complement.
AATGAACCTTATCTAGGATTTTGGTTTGTTTACTAAGAATCCTGGTGCACGGCACCCAATGCCATTTAGAGCATGTACTCATCCTCCAAAAAGCTTGTTTGTACAGCAGTTGATAAATCATGCTGTTATTTTTCTGTTTGATTCTCTCTCTCAGCTCAGAGTCCAGTTTTGGATCCTATTCAGCAAGCGTACGCAGGGATGCAGCACTACACAGGTGGGACAGTAGTGAGTCCGCTTGAGTCCTTAAAATTTCCCAGAGGAAATTTTAGGTTTGAAATGCCCTCTCAACAGTCCTTAATGTTTACTTATGCGAACACACCCACAGCAACGTACCCTGCTGCCTATGGAATGGTAGGGCAGCCATTCCCACACCAACACACAATGCTTGCACAGCAACATCAGCAGCCTCAGCAACTGCAGCAACGAGAAGGTAATTTCTACCTACTTGTCCTCCCTCCTATGAATTCTCACTTTTGACTATTTTCAATGTTGGTTTCCCACAAAGTTCACACTGCCTCAATCACGACCTCATCCTGATAATCTCAAGTCACGTAAGAACCCCTCAGGGAGCCTTGATGGTCTAAACTTGCACTGTATTCTTCTTCTCAGGGCCTGAGGGGTGTAACATCTTCATCTATCACCTGCCTCAGGAGTTCACTGACTCAGAGATGCTGCAAATGTTCATCCCCTTCGGCAACGTCATCTCAGCAAAGGTCTTTGTTGACCGTGCCACCAATCAGAGCAAGTGCTTTGGTGAGTGACGGCGATGACAACGAATGCGTCCCAAATGACACAATGTACCCTATGTAGTACACTACTTTTGACCAGGGCCCATAGGGAATAGTGTGCCACATTGGGAACACAGTCAATGATGACATTGAGGAGGCAGTGCTGGGAAGGATTGCTCCCTTCTTGTAGTATTAATACTTTCACAGAATTGTCTATAACTGTTTGCTTCTCTTCAGGTTTTGTGAGTTTTGACAACCCGTCCAGTGCTCAGACAGCAATTCAGGCCATGAATGGTTTCCAGATTGGCATGAAGAGACTCAAGGTGCAGCTTAAGAGGCCCAAGGATGCCAACCGACCCTACTAAATGAGGTGAGTAAGGTGGGATGAGAATGAAGGGTGAAATGGATGGTCAGGGCGATTGACAGGGAGTGGAAACTATTAAAGGTAGGTTATGGCAGGGTTATTCATCTTATAACCTAAGAGGGCCGAAGCCTGCTGGTTTTCTGTTCTACCTGAGAATGAATTGCACCCAACCGCTGTCCCAGGTCTAAATCAGTATCTGATTAGAGGGCAACAATGAAAAAATGCAGTGGAACTGGCTTCGGTGTCTTAAGGGCGTTATGGGATAAAGGGAGAATTTTATGTTTTAATTTTGTGGAAGATCAGTATTAAAATGATCAACTGTGATAAAATACACTGCATGACCAAAGGTATGTGGACACCTACTCGTCGAACATCTCATTCCAAAATCATGGGCGTTAATATAGAGTTGGTCCCCTCTTTGCTGCTACAACAGCCTCCACTCTTCTGTGAAGACTTTCCACTAGATGTTTTAACATTTCTGTGGGGACTTCCATTTAGCCACAAGGTCGGGCACTGATGATGGGCAATTAGGCTTGGTACGCATTCGGTGTTCCAATTCATCCAAAAAGGTGTTAGATGGGTTTGAGGTCAGGGCTCTGTGCATACCGATCATGACAAATATACATTTCTGTATTGACTTCGCTTTGTGCACGGGGGCATTGTCATGCGGAAACAGGAAAGGGCCTTCCCCAAACTGTTGCCACAAAGTTGGAAGCACAGAATCGTCTAGAATGTCATTGTATGCTGTAGTGTTAAAATTTCCCTTCACCGGAACTAAGGGGCCTAGCCTGAACTATGAAAAACAGCCACAGACCATTATTCCTCCTCCACCAAACTTAACAGTTGCCACTATGCATTGGGGCAGGTAGCGTTCTCCTGGCATCTGCCAAACACAGATTCCTCCGTCGAACTGTCAGATGGTGAAGCGTGATTCATCACTCCAGAGAACGCATTTCCACTGGTCCAGAGTCCAATGACGGCGAGCATTACACCACTGCAGCCAACGCTTGGCATTGCGCATGGTGATCTTAGGGTTGTGTGTGGTTCCTTAGCCATGGAAACCCATTTCATGAAGCTCCCGACGAACAGTTCTATTGCTGACGTTGCTTCCAGAGGCAGTTTGGAACTCGGTAGTGAGTGTTGCAACCAAGGACAGATGTGCTACGCTGCCCTTTTCTGTGAGGTTGTGTGGCCTACCACTTTGCGGCTGAGACGTTGTTGCTCCTAGACGTTTCCACTTCACAATAACAGCACTTACAGTTGAACGGAGCAGCACTAACAGGGCAGAAATTTGCGAAATAACTTGTTGGAATGGTGGCATCCTATGATGGTGATGATGCCACGTTGAATGTCACTGAGCTCTTCAGTACGGGCCATTCTACTGCCAATGTTTGTCTATGGAGATTGCATGGCGGTGTGCTCGGTTTTAAACACCTGTCAACAACGGCTGTGGCTGCAATAGCAGAATCCACTGATTTGAAGGGGTGCCCACATACTTTTGTATATATAGTGTAAGTGACCCAGATCCACATGTGAGTGAGGTGACAGTCTTCTAAAAGCAGTAGTTGTTTAAAACATTTAGACAAAATCATAGGACTACTTGGTTTGTTGAGATATGGCCATAACACTGCCATGACAAAAGGGTTGACAAAATGTTTAATTATTCAAAAGTAGATTTGAAATAGTCCAGACAAATATAGCAAGTGTTGTATGATTGGGTTGAAGACAATAACTATTATACGTTATTAATTTATTTTGTACTTTTTATTTATTGTTTTTGTGCTGTGTCATATGTCATTTTCCTGAAAAAACATCATACCACAGTCAAGACTGTCCTGTCCATACATATATCGTGGAGACTACGTGGCTATGGTTGCCTAGCAACCGCTAAAAAAACCTTCCTCTCACAGCGTTGTAAGTTAATTGGCCTGTGTTGGTTGCTGTGGCAATATTGCCTGTGATGGTTGCCATTAGCAATTTTATTTTTGACCGTTGCCTTTATTCACCATGCTCAACTGCATGGCGAGTTGCTGTGGCGACCATGAATTGTGTTTGGTGCATTGTGAGTTTCCTCTATTATTTTGTCCTGTTTTGCAAACACTGATCAATTATACTATCACTGTACTCAAGATTTTGTAAGCAATTGATTATCATGACATGCTATTATATTTTTTTGTAATATAGGTATTTTATTACGCAGAGCAATATTAAGCATTAACCCTAAAATCAAACATGGATATAAATATTTCCTTTGATGGATTTTGTTTTTGATTAGTTTCCTTTTTGTTGTTTGTCATGATTATCATTCTTACATATCCCCCATGTTTAGTTGGTTGGTGTTTTAGTTTCTGGGAGCGCAGGGTTTTTGTGAGGTTGTAGTTGAATCCAAGTGACTTTGTGCCTGAACTTTGTTTGTTTTTGGTATGACTCGTTGTGAGAATAAGTATGTGTAGCCTACCTACAAATTAGTGACATAATGAGGCTGTGTGCATATGTGTACCTGTGCAGATCCACATAAAGTACTTGTGTGTATTAATAAATAAAGTAGTGTGTGTGGTTTTGTGTGTGTACCAAGTGAGACACTAACATTTCATGTGAGAGTTTGGGGTAAAATTGTATGTTGTCATTGTGACACATCACACGTGCTGCTGACTGAGGTACAGCATTCCTCTGTAGGAATTCTGGGTTACTACGAATTTCCAATCAAACAAGAAGCCATAGGCTACGGTCTCATGTGCAACCTTTGATATAACTGCTTATTTTAGAGGATGAGTTTGAAAATCGTCCTCTTATCTATTAAAATTATTTAATAGGAATGTATATTTTTTGACTCAATTGTTTGGTCAATGAGATTTAACATCGGACTAGAGTATTAAGAAGAGAACTAGAAAAAATATCTCCCAGAATTCCTATTGTGCATGTTTGGAATTTATTTGCCTGCCAAAACAAGACAAAAAATATATTTAAATAAGAAATGCACATCAATGCAGCAGTATGGTTGTCACTGTATGAGTTGCATGTACCCTAGGCGTGCTTGTTTAGTGAAAAATGAGGACATCCATGTGATATCTGTGTAACCAACGTGTTTAAAGATGTTTCTCCCACACTGAAGAGTGTGAACATATTAAATATACAGTGGGGTCAGAAATGATTGACACCCTTTATAAAGATGAGGAAAAATGACTGTAGAAAATATATAATTCAAATACTGATCAATATTCTATGCTCCAAAAAAATCATTTTATACTAATACTGCTCAGGGAAATAGATTTTGTTTAACAAGTAATTTTTTGCAAATTTAACAATTTCTTTGTAGATTTAGATGTGTGCTTGTGATTGTCTTGCTGGAAGATCCACTTGCGGACAAGTTTCAGCCTCCTGGCAGAGGCAGCCAGGTTTGCCTGGTTGGGTAATGTTTATGATGCCGTTAAACTTAACAAGGCTCAAGGACCAGTTGAAACAAAATAGCTTACGTGTAGTAGGCCTTGTAAAGAAGTCAATTCAATTTTGACCCCTACCTTTGAGGAAAAAAATAATTACTTGTTAAATTAAATCTTTCTCTGAACAACTGTATTAGTATAAAATAATATAATTTCCCCATTATTTTGAGCATACAATACAGCTCAGTGTTAGAATTATTTAATTTATTCAATCATTTTTGCTCATCTTTATCAAGGCTGTCAATAATTTCGGACTCCACTGTATATGCTAATCTAAACTATTTTAATATTTGTATTCATCCTCTCTCTTTCTTTCTGTCTCTCTCTCCCAGGGAAGATATGAGTTCTATCAAGAAACTACTTCCAGCATTTTGGTTTCGCCCAAACCGTATAAGCAAAGGAGCAACAACACTTCTCGAAAAATAAGATCAAATATATGTATTATCTAAAAATCAGCAACAACAGAATAAAACATATGTGGTGGGTGGTTCGGAGTACACATACCATTCCACAGCTGGATTCAGTCATTATGTACAGTACCAGTCAAATGTTTGGACACACCTACTCATTCACGTTTTTTCTTTATTCTTGCTATTTTCTACATTGTAGAATAATGTTGAAGTCATCAAAACTATGAAATAACACATGAAATCAGGTAGTAACCAAAAAAGTGTTTTATATTTGGGATTTTTCAAAGTAGCCACCCTTTAGCTTGATGACAGCTTTGCACACTCTTGGCATTCTCTCAACCAGCTTCATGAGGTAGTCACCTGGAATGCATTTCAATTAACAGGTGTATCTTGTTAAAAGTTCATTTGTGGAATTTCTTTCCTTTTGTCAGTTGTGTTGTGACAAGGTAGGGGTGGTATTCAGAAGATAGCCCTATTTGGTAAAAGACCAAGTCCATATTATGGCAAGAACAGTTCAAATAAGAAATTATAGTCCATCATTACTTTAAGACATGAAGGTCAGTCAATCGGGAAAATGTCAAGAACTTTGAAAGTTTCTTCAAGTGCAGTTGCAAAAACCATCAAGCGCTATGATGAAACTGGCTCATGAGGACTGCCACAGGAAAGGAAGATCCGGAGTTACCTCAGCTGCATAGGATAAGTTCATTAGAGTCAGCTGCACCTCAGATTGCAGCCCAAATGAGACTGCATGAGTCAGGCCTTCATGATCGGATTGATGGTTTGGAATTAATTGGACTGCAAAGTTAAGGAAAAGCAGCTAACAAGTGCTCAGCATATGTGGGAACTCCTTCAAGACTGTTGGAAAAGCATTCCAGGTGAAGCTGGTTGAGAGAATGCCAAGAATGTGCAAAGCTGTCATCAAGGCAAATGGTGGCTACTTTAAAGAATCTAAATTCTAAAATATATTTTGATTTGATAAACACCTTTTTTGGTTACTACATGATTCCATGTGTTATTTCTTAGTTTTGATGTCTTCACTGTTATTTTACAATGTAGAAATAGAACAATTAAGAACAACCCTTGAATGTGTAGGTGTGTCCAAACTTTTGACTGGTACTGTACAAACTGTACTATCAGATACAAGGTCTACATGAAAAAGCATATAACTTATTCTAATGAACAGGGTTTCACTGAATAGTGTGGTTTGTGGTCCATAACTTAAGAGGGAAGGGCAATGTATGGGATGGAGAAGTGGGATGGTAACCTTATTGGGGGGGGGGGGGATGTTAATTTTGTATGATTACCATTGGTTGAATTGGTATGTAGATTTAGTTTATTATTTTAAATTAAAGACGAGGAGTAATTAAGCAAGAAGAACAATCAACTTCTTCTCACTGTACATATCTTTGTTTTAAATGGAGTCAAATAATGAAAAAATATGTACGTTATTACAACCACTACTATTGTTATTGGCATAGGGGTGTGAGGGATGGTAATTGGGTGGAATTTTTGTATCTTAATTTTTTACTTTTAATGTATTTGTTATGCAATTGAAGGGGGAGATATGGCTATTTTTTATTTTAGAAAATAGAATATTCCTATGGTCTACAGTACAAGACTATGGATACACGTATTGTAGAATTTGTAATTACATAAATGTAATTATCAAAATCACAATTGTTTCATTATTTATTCTCTAAAATTGCTGTTTTAAAACATATGTCTTTAAGAAAAATAAAGTACAATTTCGAAAATGATGTGTGCCTGGTGTGTAACAGAGAGCTGTGGGTTTTTATATATACAGTTGCGGCCAAATATATAGACACCCTTGCACTTTCCTTAAATAAGAAATTTAAAAAAACGTTTGGTTTCCACACGTTGTTGGATTTGAAACATTGCAGAACCAAATGTATTTTTGTAAGATTAAGTTTACAATTTGATTTGAGAAAATAAAGAAAAGATAGATTGTATTAAGTTATTGTTACCCTGGAACTAGTACTTGATTGCACATCTTTTGGCCAAGATACAGTAAATGCCAACAAATGCACCATCCCTACAATCAAAGATGGGGGAGGTTTGATAATGCTGTTGTGTTTCGTTGTTGCCTCTGATACTGGGGGTCTTGAACGTGTACAAGAAATCAGCAGATTATCAGGTGTTTTGTAGTCCAATGTTCAACCTAGAGTCTAAAAACCGGGTCTCCATTGAAGGCTGTGAGTCTTCCAGCAGGACAATGACCCCCAACACATCACAAAGCACCCAGGAATCGTTAAGAAGAGATACTGGACTGTTTTGGAGTGGCCAGCTAAGAGTCCAGATCTTAATCACATCCAAAACCTATGGCGAGATCAGAAAACAGCAGTTGGTAGAGGGCAACCCTCAAATATTGAATAATTAGATCAGTTTGGTGTTGAAAAGTGGGCCAAATTGTCAGTAGAAATGTGCAGCAAGCTCATTGATGGCTACAATAAGCATATGTCTGCAGTTGTCATGGTTAAGGGTGTGCAACCAAGTACTAGCTCCGGGGTGCCGATAATATTGTCCAAGCCATTTGCCTTTATTTTCTCAATTCAAAATTGTAATCTTAAACTAACAAAAATAAAATTGGTTTTGCAAATGTTGAAAATCCAATAAGGATTTGACCAAAAGTTGTATTTTCAATTTCAACTTATTTTAGAAGAAATAGGGAATTATTTGCCTAGTTAAAGAAAAAAAGAAAAAGACAAAAGAAAAGTGCAAGGGTGCCAATATTTGTCCGTAACTATATACCTTGAAAGATGTATTTTCTGGCTTTCACTTTACTCTAGTACCCCTACTTCCCCATTGGGTGGTTCCATGTCAATCATGACATCCACCATCTCAAATTGTTCTGAAACTGTGTCTGTTAGTTAGAAACACATAAGATTAGCATTCCTGCAACATTGTTCTGTTGAAATATAATTTGATCTGAAAAATTCAACTAATTGATTGCGCCCAAATTGACCATTTTAATTTACAGGATTCAGATATTCAATAAATACTGTACCTAAAATTCTATTTGGAGCAAACTTTTTTCAAACAATGAGTAAGACATGAGGAATCCAAAGAAATGGTCAGACGCCAACCATGGACCCCCCACGCCATTCCCACATGAATCGTATAAATTAAAGTGGCCAATTTGGGTGCAATCAATTATCTTAATTTCATAGAGATCAAATTATACTTCAACAAAATTGTTGCAGAAATGCTAATCTTATCTGTTTCTAACAACAGAAACAATTTCAAAATCATCTGAGATGGTGGGTGTCAAGCCTCTTTCTTGTGCTTTTTGAGGTGAAAAGACCCCATTGGAATATAGTAAGACACAATGTGGGATTATAGTATTAGGGGTATACAACACAGATTCCCATTGGCCTAGACCTAACGCATCTATATCGAACCTCCAGCGGTATAGCTAAACTAGTTTGTACTGGAGGTCGATCCGATGGTCCATTGAAAGCATGGCAAACTTATTTTCAACCAAGTCAGTTGCAGGCGCTTGGCCCGCCACAAGGAGTTGCTAGAGCGCGATGGGACAAGGAAATCCCAGCCAGCCAAATCCTCTGCTAACCCAAATGACGCTGGGACAATTGTGCGCCGCCTCATGGGTCTCCCGGTCACGGCCGGCTGTAACACAGCCTGTGATCGAACCCGGGTCTGTAGTGACGCCTCAAGCACTGTGATGCAGTGCCACTTCTTTATATTTCCTTGTTATCGGACTTCTACCTGCAACTGGAAAAAGGCGTTTATTAGACACCAGTCCCTTACAAATCGAGAATAAGGAAGTATCACCACGTAAAGGTGAAAAATTGTCCCCTATCCATAACCCATTCTAAGCTAAAACCATGTACAAAGTAGGCCTACAGGAATCTAAGTAGAGCTATAGGCCCTGCTTTTTCACTCATATTGCAGCCTTGTCTGTCTACTCAGACTATGCTGGTAAAGCAGCAGTTTGAGCATGAATAATTGGCTTTGATACTCTGATTGGTTAGAGATGATCCAATTGCTGATGACTTTGTTTTGTACAACGCCCCTCACTATAAACCACTTCAATGATGGTAGTCTGACTAAAGTATGTAGCAAAAGAGAGCAGCGGAATAATTTAGTTTGAGTTGTCATGTTAATTGCTGCTTAGATAATAGGCTACAATTAATTTAAAAATGTTGTCTAATAATGTGATTCATTCTAGCTCGAACACCAACAATTTGTTTCATAGTAATTTATTACAGGTCAGCCCCAAAGATACTCAGCAGATCTTCAGATAAAATGTACACAGGTCAGTGAATGAAGCCAAAGATGGCCTGTTATGGAAATACGCAGGAGGGGAGGAGATCAGGTGGGACCATTCTAGCCAATGAGAGGGCTTATACGCGTGTGAACGGTGTATAGAGATAAATGTTTTTTTGTTGACAAAATTCGACACTCTCATTGACCTCCATACAAAAAAAATATCTCACGTCGTTACCTTATTTTTCTTCGACAGATTTTGGGCGGAGTAAAACCTCTCGCTTCGCCTCTTCCTATCTGATGTAGCCAAGGCTCAAAACTGAACTGTGGCAGAGAAGGAAGAGAAGAAGTGAGACGGATAATTGGGCCCAAAATCTGTTCTCCAGCAGGTGGCATTTTTCGTTTTTCCTCACACTGTGAGATGAGTATTTGTACAGTGGTCAATGAGTTTTGAATTTGGTTAACAAAATAATGTAAGGGCTTATTTTTTGTAAACTTATTTGATCGAATAGAAATGTCGCAAGCATTAGGTTGTTACGAGTGTATGGATATAACTAGGACGGACTCGTGACATCCTGGCAACTTTGAGAAAAAAAACACTTGAAATTGTCTGTTAGTCACTAGTTAGTCAAACCCCGCCCATTTCTACAATGTATCTACTTAAAATGTGATTTTAAACTTAACCTTAATGACATTGCTAACCTAAACCAAGACCAAAAAGCAAATGTTTGTTTTCATGATTTTTTTGGGGGGGCTGTGGTAATTAGTGGAAACCGGTGTGCCTGTCCCCACGCATATCTGCCTTCTCATTGGCTATAATGGTCCCACCTGAATTTGCCTCCTTGACAACTGCCTTCCATTTTTGAAGAAATGTATTTTCATTGTTAGAGCCGGCACTAGAGTATCTGGTCAACATAAAGGATAATCTGTCGACTGTGCTAGGGTTTGGCAGATGCGTCCCAACAAGTCCAGGCGTTTTCGCATGCCGTACAACGTCACTTTAAATAGCCTGATCCCTGCCACGCCCACTGTCCCGACTCCTACCCTTACCTCAGTGCTCATACTCCCATTCCGTTTGTCCAAATAAGAAACCGGGCTAACCGACGCCGATTCCCGGCAAACATCTGCCATATTGCTCCGAGCATGTAAAATAACTGTTCTGGGCCCTCATCCCAACAAAAAGTAGAAGTATTTCATAAGAGAGAAAGTTCTACAAACCAAGGGGAAGCATCACATTTTCCGCGAAAATGCAGAAAATTGGCGATGATCGAGTGGCCGGATAATAATCTTCAATGCAGACTCCAAACAATTTTCATAATCAATTTGGATTATCGTTGATGGCGTCGTCGGCATAGAGCTCAATTGCTTATTCTATAGGAGACATACAGCAACATACCCGTTTCCGCCTTTTCACACTGCGGCGAATAGGCCTACCTGCGTGAAAGATAAAACGGAGGTAAGTTCCCACCGTTATATGGAACTAGATGTGATAAAAGTTTTGTTTGAATTCTTGCAATTGTGATTTTAAAACAGGCTACGTTGGACTACTCACCTCGCATTGTTAGTATTTTAACATTCACTCTCCCTTGGATAGTTAGTCCTCTGAAGATGCGCGCCTGTAATGGCTTTTCCGCAAACTTGTCACCCACTTGCCACACAGAGAAATATACTTGAATGTTCTCAAATAATTCAGGATGACAGAAACTCATGTCAACTGGAGTTTGTCCGAATAGGCGATGTGCTGATCTCGTGGTGATGTTTGTTTAGGAACACTGCGATAAATGAAGGTCATGGTTTGAAATGCCACGAACTATCGCACAATAACAGTTTGGAAAGAAGAAAATCGTGAAAACGAATGTTTTGGACGTCCTTGGTTTACTTTGGTTGTGTAGGAAATAGCCTATAACGAGCTATAACCTACAGATGATGAAACGTAAAAGGTCCCACACCCTAAGGAAAGTTACCGGAAATGTGTAGAAGGGTGTGATTGCGGCCCGCAATTCGGAGCGTTCCTTCATTCGCAGGAACCCCTCTTTATTGGGTCCAATTCTATTGGTCCATTTTTAAGCTAGGACTCCGGTACAGTAGCTGGCGGGAGGCAGCGGGCTACACCAGTAGCTAATTAGTTAGGACACAGGTAGACAGTGACCTTCGCCCCCGCCTTCAGGGGCAACACCTGTAGGTAGCTAGCTAGCTAGGACCATAGCTGCGGGAAGGAGGGGTGCTGTAGCACCCCCTGAAAGATCAGAATAAAACAATTATAATTGAAAAAGTATTCACAGAAGTAGTGCACTCGGCCTTATATGATGTCTGTAGCACGGGCAACACTTTTTTTTTTAGCATCTCTGCATTGTGGTATCATTCTGGTATAATTAATGTGCAATATTTTATCATTACTTAATAAAACAAATATTTCACATTCTACATTTGCACACACTGTACATATATTTTTATATTTTCCTTTTCTACTGTTATTGACTGTACATGTTTTTTTCACCTTTTATTTAAGCAGGTAGGCCAGTTTGAGAACAAGTTCTCATTTACAACTGCTACCTGGCCAAGTTAAAGCAAAGCAGTGTGACAAAAACAACACACGGGATAAACAAACGTACAGTCAATAACACAATAGAAATTATGTATACAGTATGTGCAAATTAAGTAAGGAGGTAAGGCAATAAATAGGCCATAGTGGTGAAATAATTACAGTTTAGAAATTAACACTGGAGAGATATATGTGCAGATGAGGATGTGCAAGTAGAAATACTGGTGTGCAAAAGAGCAGAAAAAAACATATGGGGATAAGGTAGGTAGGTGGTTGGATGGGCTATTTACAGATTGTCTGTGTACAGCTGCAGCCATCGGTAAGCTGCTCTGACAGCTGATGCTTAAAGTTAGAGAGGGAGATAAGTCTCCAACTTCAGTGATTTTTGCAATTCGTTCCAGTCATTGGCAGAGGCCAAAGGAAGTGTTGGCTTTGGGGATGACCAGTGCAATATACCTGCTGGAGCGTGTGCTACGGGTGGGTGTTGCTATGGTGACCAGTGAGCGGGGATTTACCTAGTGAAGACTTATAGATAGATGACCCGGAGGCAGTAGGTTTGGTGATGGATATGTATTGAGGGCCAGCCAATGAGAGCATTCAGTTTGCAATGGTGGGTAGTATATGGTGCTTTGGTGATAAAACTGATGGCACTGTGATAGACTGCACCCAATTTGCTGAGTAGAGTGTTGGAGGCTAATTTGTAAATGACATTGCCGAAGTCCAGGATCGGCAGGATAGTCAGTTTTACGAAGGTGTGTTTGGCAGCATGAGTGAAGGATGCTTTGTTGCGGAATAGGAAGCCGATTTCTAGATTGAATTTTGGATTAGAGATGCTTAATATGAGTCTGGAAGGAGAGTTTACAGTCTAGCCAGACACCTAGAATATGTGGACAACTATAAATACCTAAGTCAGAATTCTCCAGAGTAGTAAATGCTAGGCAGGCGGGCGCGGGCAGCAATTGGTTGAAGAGCATGCATTTAGTTTTACCAGCGTTTTAAGAGCAATTGGAGGCCACGGAAGGAGTGTTGTTGTATGGCATTGAAGCTTTTTTGAGGTTTATTAACACAGTGTCCAAAGAAGGGCCAGATGTATACAGAATTGTGTCGTCTGCGTAGAGGTGAATGAAAGAGTCACCCGCAGCAAGTGCGACGACATTGATGTATACAGAGAAAAGAGTCGGCCCGAGAATTGAACCCTATGGCACCCCCATAGAGACTGCCAGAGGTCCAGACAACAGGCCCTCCGATTTGACACACTGAACTCTATCTGAGAAGTAGTTAATGAGCCAGGCGAGGCAGTCATTAGAGAAACCAGGGCTTTTGAGTCTGCCGATAAGAAAACGGTGATTGACCTTGGCCAGGTCAATGACGACGGCTGCACAGTACTGTATTTTATCGATGGTGGTTATGATATCGTTTAGGAACTTGAGTGTGGCTGAGGTGCACCCATGACCAGCTCAGGTTGCATAGCGGAGAAGGTACGGTGGGATTCTAAATGGTCAGTGATCTGTTTGTTCACTTGGCTTTCGAAGACTTTAGAAAGGCAGGACAGGATGGATATAGGTCTGTAACAATTTTGGTCTAGAGTGTCTCCCCCTTTTGAAGAGGGGGATGACCGCGGCTGCTTTCCAATCTTTAGGAATCTCAGATGATATGAAAGAGAGGTTGAACAGACTAGTTATAGGGGTTGTGACAATGGCGGCGGATAATTTTAGGAAGACAGGGTCCAGATTGTCTAGCCCAGCTGATTTGTAGGGATCCAGATTTTACAGCTCTTTCAGAACATCAGCTGTCTGGATTTGGGTAAAGGAGAAGCGGTTGGTGTAGCCAAGTGGAGAGCGTGGCCAGCCGTGGAGAGATGCTTATTGAAATCCTCGATTATCGTGGATTTATCGGTGGTGACAGTGTTTCCTAGCTTCAGTGCAGTGGCCAGCTGAGAGGTGCTCTTATTCTCCATGGACTATAGTGTCCCATAACCTTTTGGAATTAGTGCTGCAGGATGCAAATTTCTGTTTGAAAAAGCTAGCCTTTGCTTTTGTAACTGACTGTTTTTTGGTTACAGACATCCCTGAAAAGTTCCATATCGCGGGGACTATTCAAAGCTAGTGCAGTGCGCCACAGGATGTTTTTGTGCTGGTCAAGGGCAGTCAAGTCTGGATTTAACCAAGGGCTTTATCTGTTCTTAGTTATACATTTTTTTGAAAGGGGCATGCTTATTTAACTTTTAAAGAACAACCAGGCATCCTCTACTGATGGGGTGAGGTCAATATCCTTTCAGGATACCCGGGCCAGGTCGATTTAGAAAGGCCTGCTCACAGAAGTGTTTTAGGGAGAGTTTGACAGTGATGAGGAGTGGGTGTTTGACCGCGGACCCATAATGGACGCAGGCAGAGGCAGTGATCACTGAGATCCTGTTTGAAAACAGCAAAGGTGTATTTAGAGGGCAGGTTGGTCAGGATGATATCTATAAGGGTGCCCATGTTTATGAATTTGGGGTTGTACCTGGTAGGTTCCTTGATCATTTGTGTGAGATTGAGGGCATCTAACTTAGATTGCAGGATGGCCGGGGTGTTAAGCATATCCCAGTTTAGGTCACCTAACTGTACCAACTCTGACGATAGATGGGGGCAATTAATTCACATATGGTGTCCAGGGCACAGCTGGGGGCTGAGGGGGTCGATAACAAGCGGCAACAGTGAGACTTATTTCTGGAGAGATTCATTTTTAAAAGTAGTAGTTCGAACTGTTTGGGCATAGACCTGGATAGTAAGCCTGCAGAGTTCTGTCCATCTCTACAGTAGATTGCAACTCCTCCCCCTTTGGCAATTCTATCTTGACGGGAAATGTTGTAGTTGGGGATGGAAATGTCAGTATTTATGGTGGGCTTCCTAAGCCAGAATTCAGGACATCAGGGTTGGCGGAGTTTGCTGAAGCAATGAATAATGTAAACCTAGGGAGGAGGCTTCTGATGCTAACATGCATGAACCCAAGGCTTTTCCGGTTACAGAAGTCAACAAATGAGAGCGCCTGGGGACACACAGGGCCTGGGTTAACCTCTACATCACCAGAGGAACAGCGGAGGAGTAAGATAAGGGTACGGCTAAAGGCTATAAGAACTGGTCGTCTAGTGCGTTCGGAACAGAGAGTAAAAGGAACAGACTTCTGGGCGTGGTAGGATAGATTCAGGGCATAATGCATAGACAAGGGCATGGTAGGGTGCGAGTACAGTGGGTGTAAACCTAGGCATTGAGTGACGATGAGAGAGGCTGCATCTGTGGAGGTGCCAGTTAAGCTATGTGCGGTCTCAGCATGTGTGGGGGGTGTGGCAAGGGAGCTAACCGAGGCATGTAGAAAAGGACTAGGGGCTCCGCAGTAAAACAAAACAATGAGAGCTACCCTAAACAACGGTATACAAGGCATATTGACATTAGAGGGAGGAATAAAGCAATCACCGATGTTGATTGGGAGGGCTAAGACAACAATGGGTAAACATCTAAGACAACAACATGGGTAGATGGCGATGAATGGGTAGAGAGAGGCCGTGTGTAGCTAACTGACAAAGTTCGAGGCTGGGGCCGACAGATAAACAAAATTAAGTACTGTGTTAATGAACGCGTTACTCTGTTTTTGTCGCCCTGCTTTGCTTTATCTTGGCCAGGTCGCATATGTAAATGACAACTTGTTTTCAACTGGCCTACCTGGTTAAATAAAGGTGATTTTATATATATATATTTTTTAATATATATTTGTGCAAGTAGACTGATTGGACAACTCACCTTCCTAGGAGAGATTACATCATTTTCTAAGAGGAAATAGGAAGCATTTTTGAAAAGGGCTGAGATACAAGTGTGAGGTGGGGTTTGAAAAAGTGTTTTTTCTCCCAATTTATGCTTTGGCCACATACAAGTATAGGATGAGTCAACAACATTATTTGATATGAGTTAACAGAATATTAACTTAAAAGTAATTTTCACTGAGCAGTTACTTTGAACACGAGTATGAAGATGCCCACATTGGGATGCTTGAGGGGGGGGCGTTCCTACAGGTGTAGGAAAGCCCAATTGCAGGAACATCCCACATTGCAGGCCACAATCAAAATCCAATCAAATTGTATTTGTCACATGCTTTGTAAACCACAGGTGTAGACTAACAGTGAAATGCTTACTTACGGGCCCTTCCCAACAATACAGAGACAACAATAATAAAGATAACATAAGGAATAAATACACAATGAGTAACTGTAACTTGGCTATATACACAGAGTACCAGTACCGAGTTGATGTGCAGGGGTACGAGGTAATTGAGGTAGGTATGTATATATAGGTGGGAGTAAAGTGACTAGGCAACAGTATAGATAATAAGCAGTAGCAGCAGCGTATGTGATTAGCTTGTCAATGCAGATAGTATGGTAGCTATTTGGTTAACTATTTAGCAGTCTTATGGCTTGGGGATAGAAGCTGTTCAGGTTCCTGTTGGTTCCAGAGTTGGTGAATCGGTACTGCTTGTCGTACAGTAGTAGAGAACAGTCGATGACTTGGATGGCAGGAGTCTGACTGTTTTTAGGGTCTTCAACATACACCGCCTGGTATAGAGGTCCTAGATGGCAGAGCTCGGCCCCAGTGATGTACTGGGCTGTACGCACTACCCTCTGTAGTGCTTTGCGGTCGGATGCCAAGCAATTTCCATACCAAGCGGTGATGTAGCCATTCAAGATGCTCTCAATGGTGCAGCTGTAGAACCTTTTGAGGCCCTGAGTTCCCATGCCAAATCTTTTCAGTCTCCTGGGTGGGAAAAGGCATTGTTGTTGGTGTGTGTGGACCATGTTAATTCCTTAGTCATGTGGACAAAATGAGGAACCTTGAAGCTGTCGACCCGCTCCACTATAGTCCTGTGGAGGAGGCGTGCTCTGCCCTCCATTTCCTGTCCTCCCCACTGTGACTCTACAGTTCTGTAGCTTAGCATCCGCTTCATCTGACCACTTCTGTATTGAGTGCATCACTGGTACTTCCTGTTTGCTTATAAGCAGGAATCAGGAGGATGGCGTTATGGTCAGATTTGCCAAAGGGAGGGTGAGGGAGAGCCTTGTGTGTGGAGTAAAGGTGTTCAAGAGTTTTGTCGCCTCCAGTTGCACAGGTGACATGCTGGTAAAAATGAGGTTAAATGGATTTCAGTTTCCCTGCATTAAAATCACAGGCCACAAAAAGCACACACTATTGGAATGCTCGCAACATTGTTTCCTCTCCGGGGTGATGACAGTCTACTCTGTATTCAATCAATTCATCTCATTTCACCCTCTGACTACAATGTTTCATTTTGCGGTGTTATTTGTGAAGTTTCCCTCCATGTCCTTTGACATTGTAAGTAAGTTCATAAGTCACCTTGAGGGTAAAGGAGATTCCAGGATCTGCTGTTTTAAGCAAATGTGACAAACACCATGCATATGCGTGCTATACTGACCAACTACTCCATCAATTAATTTAGTGGCACATTATTGTCAGTATATTTCCCATACATACTCTACTGTTTTAATTTTTTTTTTTTTAATTTTATCCAGCTTTCTCTGAAAACTGCAAGAATGGTCCCTCCTGTGCAAACAAAGGCAGGCGCCAGAGCGCCACAGCCCTATTAATTCACAGTAAGCATAGGAGTGTTCAAAGTCCATGCATGCAATCCCTGTTAAACAATCAATCAACAGACAGGAGAGGGGCACTGGGTGTCACACAGTGACTGGTTTGTTCGGAGCATCTCTCTAGTGTAGCTGGCACTGAGGCTTCCCTATGTGAATACTCTTAAACCCTTTTGTACCAAGAACTGTCATCGCAAGTGAAAATACCCCCCCCCCCCCCCCCCCCCAAAAAAAAGAAAAACACAAGGCATCTCCTGTGCCTAGGATTGTGTAAAAAGTGTGATGTTGAGCACTGATCTGCTCTCTCTCTGCATTAATTTGATGATCTGGCTTTGCACAACTATCAGTGTCACAGTCGGTGTGTGTTCTAAAATAACCAAGCGGGTAGTGTTGTCATGCTGGCCTCTTACCCTCTGACAGACTTAAGACACAAAGGTGCCTCAGTAAAATGAGAATCAGGCCCTCTTGTTTACACGCCATTTCTAACAAAACGAGTAAACCTGCCAGTAATGACAGTAGCAGTGATGTCATAGTGGCTTTGAGTCTTTCACAGCATATCGCATTGCCTGTGTTGTAATTAAACCTACACAGCATCTTGCCCACTCCACTAGTATCAATGGCTGCATCTATGCCACAACAGCTGCTCTGCACTGTCAAAGCTTGTATTCAGAAAGCTAATGGATTCATCTGGGGAATGTCAGGAAGTCCTGCAGTAGGTGTTTGAAGCATCTGTAGATTGTGTTATACATTCTTATACACCAGGCCAACGCATTGTTGGAAATGTTGATGGGTCAGATAAGGTTGTCAGTGTATTAAGTGTCACCAGCTCGCTCATGTTTTCATGGCTGAGTGACTATGCAAATATGGATGGATGCACCAGCACACCAAGATCAACATGACATAATAATCACATCACAAATTATCGCATAAAAGTTATGGATGCAAATAGTAATCCTCTTTCACCTAATGATATTTAAACAGTTGCTAGCTAGCTAACGTTAGCTAAATAAAATTGTCTGGCTTGCTAGCTGACTTGGCAGGCCGAGGTAAATAAGTACACTAGCTAACAACGTCAGTCTAAAAACAGCTTAAATGATTTATTCCTCTTTAACAATATTTACTTATAAAGACATATATGTTTAAGAAAGTGTTCTCTTTCCCGTCTTTTCGATCCTTTGAAGCAGCAGGTAGTAGGCAGGTTGTCACCGTTAAAAACACCAACCGTCCTTGGAAAGCAATTCTGAGGTAATAATTTACGCGGGAACTAGAACTCCCCGCGTCCTCCATCCTTCCGGACCGCTACGAGAGCCAAGCAACCAGCATAGCAACGGACGCTTTGGTTCATTACGTAATCCGGTCAGAATTTTGTAAGTTCTAGTAACAGCCCTAGCAACAGAAGCTAGAACTCATCAAATCCCATTGTGAAGCCGGGGGGATACTTTTTTGGCAGGGGGACACCATTTGGCATGACACCCCCACATTTTAAATTCACTAACACAACAATACATTCCATACAAATATTTGAGGCAGCTTTCCTTTACTTGAACCGTTTTGGATGTTATTTTGGTATGTTATCTAACAAAAATGTCTTGACGTCAGACTGTACCTGACACCAAAGAAGCCTTGTCCCTTTACCCCTTTGTCTGAATCTTTCTTTCTTTCTCAGAATGCTGACCTGGCTTAGATTGCTTAGTGACTGGATCTGGCAGGACCGGTTGTGGTTCCCAGCGGGCCTGGGTTGGGCCAACCTCAAGGACCGGGATGGCCAAGTCTTCGCTAAAGGAAGGGATCTCTGGGTCATCTTCCCCATCGCAGTATGCTTCCTGATTATACGACAGATATTTGAGAGGTCAGTACTCCAGGCCCAAGACCAATAATCCTTTGGGCCTTGGTCAGAAGTAGGAACCCCCTATTCCAAGGGAATAGCGTGTCATTACCTGCCCCTCCTCAATTTGCAATGGCCTTGCTATGTTCCATTAGTTTGCTGTTGTTTTTAACCAGTATTGCTCAAATCTCGTTTTCCTGTTCATCTTGCCTTGTTGACTTGTGTTCACTACAACCATCATAACTGATTTACAGTCCCTACAACACTTTCCTCTCCTCCTTTGCTTCCTCTGACTATCCAGGACCGTGGCCGTTCAACTTGCCTCTTTACTTAGAGTGAGGGAGAAACCGCGTGTCAGAGCTGCTCCCAACACCACACTGGAATCCTATTTCTGCAATGCATCAAAGTTCCCCTCGCAGGTAATTGCACAGCATAACTGTAATGCTACATACTGGGGTCAAACGCCAACACCTTCCTAATCCTACATGTAGTAAACTACCATACAGTTCCACTGACCAAATCCAAATGACCACACAGTTCAATAATAGCTCACACAAACACTGCACAACTCCTTAGTCAAATCCATGCACGATTACTAAGTTAAATCAACCATTATTTAAAGTGCATTCAAAATCGCAGCACACTTTACAGTAAAACAATAATTGAAGGAGACAGTAGTACATAAGATTTTAAAGGGATAATCCACCCCAAACCATTAATTTCTATGATTAACTGTGTTAAATAACACTAATATGTAAAAACAATGTTTTTTGTGAACACATTTTGTTGTTATAACAAGGCTGGTAGCAATGTGAAAGTCATTGGAAATCTGCAGTTGAGGTCGACTACAAAACATGGCTCTCTCTGGGCTGGTTGGCTAGCTAGTTAGCAAACGTAGCTACACTACACACAATAATACCAAAGTCAATATCAGTAGGTGAAGTAGCTAGCTAGCTAGCTGTAAAATCACCTGAACAAAAGAGTACAGAGTACATTGCTATGGCAACAACAGCCGTTTCCCACAGACACACACAGCGCATTGCAAGATGGTACTTGGAGAAACTGGGGGTGCATTCGTAAATTCACTTTGGCTATCAACTCCGGTTTCAGAGCATTCTCGTCTGAGTGTGCCAGGGAGCAGAATACTTGAGGAATTTGCAAATGCGCAACACTCGTTGAATACGATTGGTGTCAGTCAACGTTGTTGGCAACAAAACATTTTTTATTTTTTATTGTTGCCAGCAGCACAGTTAGTCACCAATGCTCTAGATAACATGTAGACAACCTAACCAGCTCGGCTAAGGTGAGTAAAATGGTCAGAGGGAGGTGTTCTCTCATTCGTGTCTGGAAGTAGCTAGCAATCTAGACAACTACAGTAAGTTAGCTTAGGTGCTTGACTGCCGTTGTGAGTTCAGAATGCTCAGATCAACCCTACTGGACAATCTGACAACCCTCTGAATTTACGAACGCCCAGAGCGCACTCTGAGCACACTCGGGCACTCCACAGTGACTTTACGAACAAACCCTGAGTTGAATCATTTGGGACACTGTTTAGATTGAGCACGTCTAAGCGAAATATATTATGTACTTCGTCACGTCAAGAACACTTCCATCCATTCATATCGTCAAGTATACCCACCCATACCATCTATTGGCTGATTTGTCGATCTGGAGTGCAGGTAATTATTTTAAAAGCGTGAACCAGGTAGCTATGACACGTTCCTACAGGATTTCCTGATTTCACAGAAGGACCACATAGAGGTTAAGTCATTGTGTGATCTGGAATGACTCATGAGAGCCTGTTTCTGTAGCGTAAGGCAGCTTGATGTACAAGTTCACCCCCTGAACAGGACGTTAGTCTAGTTCAGGGCCTTACCCCCTATTTGCAGTCTGGACTTTAAGATCTCAGGGCAGACACTAACCACAAAGCCACTGCGTTGGTACACTAATGAAACATAGGCCTTCACCAAATTGACAGGAGTTTCATGTTTGTATTTGTTTTTGGGGGGGGTGGATTATCCCTTTAATTTAAGTGTATATTGATCTTAACCCTCGTTTCTCTCTGTCAGAGTTCAGTGGAGGAGTTAACTAAACAGTCGGCCTGCTCGGTGCGGCAGGTCCAGAGGTGGTTCCGACGGCGGAGGAACCAGGAACGGCCGAGCCAGATCAAGAAGTTCCGGGAAGCCTGGTACCCTTAGCAGCCATGTGCAAACCCACAAGCCTTATTTTTCTATCTGTGGTTATACAGTCAGAGGCTACACTCATTTCTGTATTGAATATGGTTGAAATCAATTGTTTTAGCAAAGAAAGTATAGTACCGCTAACTGAAATGAAATGAATGAGGCAGTTGTAGCTTATGTTTTACTTTGTCTTGAAGGAGCCATAGTTTATTGGCGATCTGTTGTGTGAACATGTGAAATTGTTCTGAGCTGTGTGAAATTGTGTTCTGTTCAAATGGGGTTTTTGAGGTTGCTGTGCGTTCTCTTACAGTTGGAGATTTACCTTTTACGTTCTTGCTTTCATTGCTGGCCTGGGTGCCCTAATTGATGTGAGTATCGCAATTTACTGTTGGCATATATTTTCTCTAGCAATGCTTTGCCTTTGTAATGTTTTATACATTTGCGTGTGCCATTTTGTGTTTGACACTGAAATCTCTTCCTAGAAACCATGGTTCTATGACATGGAGGAGATGTGGAATGGCTTCCCCACACTGGTATGTACATTCTGTGCCACCTTTTTTCACCCGCTTTTCTATAAGACTGTTGGTCTCTAAATTTTAATTGGTTTTAAATGTTTAGTTGGTTTAAAATCTTTACAAAGTCGGTGTCTGCCACAATATGGGAGAGTCACAAGCAAATTATTTTTCAAAGGTTCCTAGTACATGATGCTTGTTTATCAAATTCAATGAGCTGCCTGATTGAAGATTCCAGTTTGGTATTTCTAGACAACTTTTATGAATGTTATGAAAATGTAAGCATGCACTATACTTTAAGTAGCTTTAGAAGTGTCTGCTAAATACCATATTTTTTATATTCAATGTTTGTTCTTCCCTCTTATAGCCACTGCTGCCTTCTCAGTACTGGTACTACATGATTGAGTTGGGATTCTACATCTCGCTACTATTTAGTGTGGCAACTGATGTCAAGCGCAAAGTAAGTGGAGCCTAATTCAGAAACATCGACAATTTACACTCAGTACCATTACAGTGGTAACAGGAGAGATTGTTGTCAAGAGGGCAGAGAGAGCGATAAAAGACAGCTAACCATATCTCGGCAAATGTCCGTTAGGGAATCACAACTAAGTTAGGGAGGGAGGGGTGTTATTTTGTCTAGGGAATCTGTGGGTTAATGTATGACCGGCACACTGTGGAAAGGTATGGCAGTGGAGACTGATTGACCATGTTCTCCAGACGTATTTATTTTCCAGCTGGCGAGTCCAAATGAAAGGGGGCAACTCTTCAAAATAGTTAGCAGACTTGTCTGAAATCCAGTCCTGTTTGTCGGTTGATTTGACAGACACAATGAAATAATGGGGCCGATCCAAAACAATGGTGTCATTAAGTTAGCTGTAATTGCAGTGGAATTCCAAATTGGGCTTGTTTGTTTTTTGTTCAGGTTTTTTTGTTGTAGGGTTTTTAGTTGAGTTGTAATTGTAAAGTGCACATGGCTACATGCACTCAGTGTTTCCATTTATGAAAATTGCACATTAATAAATCAGCGTCAGCCTGTATGACTTCCCAACTATCTGTTACATGTCTCAAGTAGCCCGCGAAGGCCAGCCTGGATAGAATGTACTAATTTACCATGTGCAAACCATGGTGAAACTTGCACTTCTGTAAAGCTGAGATAATTGGCTGGTGAAACTTGCATCCAGCCAACCAGAAAAGCAAGGCAAAGCCATTCAGGCATTCTTGAAAGTCAAGACAGTCTTTGTCCTGCAAAGAAACATTTATTTTTATAAATGGCAAACAGTAGGCATTTAGAATGAAATGTGGTGACGCTTTATAACCACGTGCCATGCATAGGCCTACCTTCAAAATGATTCCCTAATCATCATTTATTTGAAAACAGTTTCCATTACCATTTGTCACAAAGAAAGTTAGACGAAAGTAAAACCAACCCCTGTCGAACAGATTAAAAAAATGATAAATTCTCCTATAGCTGCCGTCTCCATGACACATTTTCGTGACATTGACTTTGTCGAATAAACCTGGATCATTGGAAACATTTGAGACCTACATGACTCTTTGTTGAAACCAGGTGTCTGTAACCGTAGCTTAGGTGTCCCTCCAGACATTTAAATCTTTGAACGTTTTGCTGATATTCCGCAGTGTTAAAGCTCTAATTTAAAATAACTGTAGTTCAGAACGACGCATCCAAAAGAAACTCGATGATCAAGTTACGAGCGAGGAATGTCACGACCATGGTGCCATATCCATCAGAACCAGTTTCAACAAGATTTTAAAAGGAACTACCACCACCTCTGTTATGACTGAAGCTGATGTGCAGTGCACAACGTAAACTAAACATTTGCATAACTGACAAACTCCTCCTCTCTCACTCTCTTCAAGGATTTTAAGGAGCAGATTGTTCACCACGTGGCCACTATTCTGCTGATCAGTTTTTCGTGGTTGGTCAACTACATCCGTGCCGGGACTTTGATCATGCTGGTGCACGATGCCTCAGACTACCTACTGGAGGTACAGCCCTCCGCCATACCCAATCTTATTTCCCCAACAATGCAATACAATGTCAAGCAAAAAGGCATCCAGCTATTTCACCATTACAATCCTAAAGAAAGTATATCCATTCCATGATAAGTATAGAAGAGTGAGTGTTATTTCTATACAGAAAGTCATTGTATTATCATCATAATAATAAATGGTGCATATAGAATTTCTACTCACAGAACTGTTTCTGTTAAGCCTGCCATCTAGAGGAGAATATAGGAAACAGCAACCATATATTTGTTATTTATTTATTTTTCCTTATTTTTTTTCTGTTCCTTTTAAGTCAGCAAAGATGTTCAACTATGCAGGATGGAGAAAGACCTGCAACTACATCTTCATCCTGTTTGCAGCTGTGTTCATCCTTACCCGCCTTGTCATACTCCCCTTCTGGTAAGATGCTCAGATCTTGGATGACACTCATCTGCCTCCTAGAGGCAGTTTCCCAGACACATATTAAGCCTAATCCTGGACTAAGAAGCCTTTTCAACTGAGCTTTTACATTGAGCTTGCTTTTTAGTCCAGGACTAGGTTTAATCTGTGTCTGGGAAACTGCCTCCGTATGTGTGAAATATTATTTTCTGTCAGTGATACAGGATGCAATGCATTCTAGTGATTTGCTTAAGTCTTTGTCAAAAATGCTTTTGACTGCTAATGTAGATCCGTATTGACTGGATCTGTCTGTTTCTTCCCCCAGGATCATACATACTACGTGGGTGTACCCATTGACCCTCTATCCCCCTTTCTTTGGGTTCTACTTCTTCAACGGGTTGTTGTTTGTGCTGCAGTGTCTGCACATCTTCTGGGCTGGCCTCATCCTGCGCATGGCCATCAAGTTCCTACCTGGAAATGTATGTATTCCCAAACCTAATCACTATAGGGTGGTTTCCTGGACAGAGATTGAGCCTAGTCCAGAGCCCTATACTACGTATGTGGTTTGAGGAGTTAGCAAGGTAACTGCGTTCAACTCGGGGTAACCGGTACTACGAATGTGGCTCACCTTTTAGCCAGGTACATTTCTATGGCAACGAATACTTCAGAACTAATCTGCTCCCGGGCAGGTTAACTCAGGGCTAACTCTATTTATCCTGAATGAAGTGTCTGAGCTGCGAGTTGAGGACAAATAAAATCATATTACCTTTCGCAAAGGTTGCATCATCATCATCACCTTAATTTGAGTAAGACAACTTATTAAATATTTTATTAGCCAAATGTTTTTTTGTGTTCAAAAATAGTCGTGTTAAAAATAACTAGCACATTGCACATTTAGTAATGACAGAATGCATTTGAATCTTCACGTATAGTCAAACTTGTGTGCAAATTATTTTATCGATGGGACTGGAGAAAAAGGTGCTCAAACTACGTACGTAATATAGGGCTCTGGAATATGAAGCTAACTGAAGCTGGCTAGCTTTAGAAAACCCTAATGCCCCTAAGGACTAAAAAGCAAACTCAATGGAGAATTTCCATTGAAAGTGCTTTTTAGTCCAGGGTGAGGATTAATCTGTGTCTGGGAAACCCCACCCCTATGTCAAACTGTTCTGAGCCTGACTGCTCTACTTTCTATCACCCAACTGTACATGTAAACCTACTGTTTGACATCACCACTCAAACTCAACGTTTACTTACAATTATTTTGATGTGGTTGTCTTACCTTAACTTAAACCTAGTGTCCTCCATTGAAACAATAACAAAGCGACACCCTGCCTCTGTTTTGGTAAAACGTTTAGGGATGGGCCTGGAGAAATGTAGCCACTCTCAAATTCATGGATGCAAGGACTGACCATCATGATATAATTGTTTTGGTTTTAACCATGTTTATTACTGTTTGTTTACATTTAGATTATTATTTAGCTTATACACATTGGCGTGAAATAAGCTTGTATTTTGGGTTCTAATGTGGTATGACAGTTGTTGTGGAAATTTCCTGTATTGCCAAATCATGAGAGAGCAAACCACACACAAGTCAGAGTATATTATAAAGTCCCATCTTTAATTATATATGAGCTTCACCATAGCCCTGTGACTCTCAGATCAATTCAGTGTCTATAAATGAATTCTCTGAGAGTGCTTACAAAACAGTTCTTAGTATAATTAATAGCCAAGACACACCTATCTCAACTCACATGAGAAATAACATATCTTAGGAACATTACACAAAGAACCTTTTACTTGAAAAAGGAGTATCCTACAATTTATAGCATTAGCTATAAATTATTGTTCAGTTTGGTCTCCTAAACGAAGTTCTTAACTCGTTCTTGGTACCACTTAGGACCAAAACATTACCTCATCCAATGGCATATATCAATTGTCAATTGTAGATACTCCCATCAAAAATACAATCCCTCCTGGACAAGATCTAATGAGAGGAGTGACTGGCACACAGACATTGTGGAGCCATCTAACTGGTTCCCCATTAATCACACCATCCCTTCACATGGTTTAGGAATAGTTACAGACGCATTCACAGATAAGACAAACCTGACCTCTCCCCTCTCTGGGCCCCAAGTAACTTTACCCACATAAGCATACTTATGAACATTGATAAAACATCTTATTTATCAATGTTACCTAAATAATTCTGATTCTGACACAACACATTAACTAAGCTCATGAAGCATTTATCAAATAAAACAAATTGAATAAAATGTTATTAGTCACATGCGCCGAATACATAAGACCTTACAGTGAAATGCTTACTTATGAGGCCCTAACCAACAATGCAGTTTAAAAATATAAAATATGAATAAGAAGTAAAAGTAATTAAAGAACAGCAGTAAAATAACAATAGCGAGACTATATGCAGGGGGGTACCGGTACAGAGTCAATGTGCAGGGGCACCGGTTAGTCGGGGTAACCTGAGGTAAGATGTACATGTAGGTAGAGTTATTACAGTGACTGTGCATAGATGATAATAGTGGTAGTAGTGGTGTAAAAGAGAGAGGGGGGGTGTATATACAGTGCCTTCAGAAAGTGTTCCCACCCTGACTTTTTCCACATTTTGTTGTGAATTTTAAAATGGATACAATTCCGAATGTTGGGTCACTGGCCTACACACAATACCCCATAATGTCAGTGGAATTATGTTTTTGGACATTTTTACAAATTCAATTTAAAGCAGACATTTCTTGAGTCAATAAGTATTCAACCCCTTTGTTATGTTATCTCACTCTATGTGCAATAATAGTGTTTAGGCCTCCTGAGTGGCTCAGTGGTCTAAGGCACTGCATCACAGTGTTAGCTGTGCCACTAGAGATTCTGGGTTTGAGTCCAGGCTCTGTCGCAGCTGGCCACGACCGGGAGACCCATGGGGCAGTGCACAATTGTTCCAGCATCGTCCGGGTTAGTGGAGGGTTTGGTCGGCAGGGATGTCCTTGTCCCATCGCGTACTAGCAACTCCTGTGGGGGGCCAGGTGCAGTGCACGCTGACAAGATCGCAAGTGTATGGTGTTTCCTCTAACACATTGGTGCGGTTGGCTTCAGGGTTAAGTGGGCATTGTGTCAAGGAGCAATGCAGCTTGGTTGGGTTGTGTTTCAGAGGATGCGTGGCTCTTGACCTTCGGCTCTCCCGAGTCCGTACGGGACTTGCAGAAAAGACCAAAGACATGTAATAATAGTTTAACATTTTTCCATAGCTACCTCATCTCTTTACCCCACACACAAAATTATCTGTAAGGTCCCTGATTTCATACCCAGATTCAACCACAAATACCAGGGAGGGTTTCCAATGCCTTGCAAAGAAGGGCACCTATTGGTAGTTGAGTAAAAAAAAAAAAGAATCTCTACAAAGATACAGGCATCCTTCCTACCTCAATTACCGGAGGAAAGAAGCCGCTCAGGGATTTAAATCAATAAGAGTTTAATGGCTGTGATAGCAGAAAACAACTGAGGATGGATAAACAACATTGTAGTTCAGGGATGGGCAAATTTGATGGGGGCGGGTTCCACAAAAAAACAGAACTCATGAAGAGTGGCCGCAGTGGCCCACCACCACCTTGCAAGCAAAACATTTTCTTGACAGCAAAGATACACAAAAAAAATTCTAAACTTAATTTCCTGCAATTCTGCACATTTTGCCATTGGGCAAAGAGAAAATCTTTGTTTTGATGCAAGTTTGATGCAATTGTAAAAGTTTTGTCATGGGCCAGAGAACAAAATATCAGTTTTACAGCTGATGTCCTACAATTCTACACATTTTGCAATAGGGTGCGGTTTTTAATATGATAACTGATGATCAATGGACCCCACCCTGGTCGGTAATTTTACCACACTCACTACAAGTTTAGATAGCTGGACGCTAGACTAACATACCAATCTTTAAAAAAAACGTTATTTCAATTGGTCCATGGGCCTACAAAACGGCCCCCAGTTGCCCATCCCTGTTGTAGTTACTCCACAATACTAACCTAAGAGACTGAAGACTGTTTACATTAAGGCACTAAAGTAAGACTGCAAACAAATGTGCCAAAGAAATCAACTTTGTCAGGAATACAAAGCGTTATGTTTGTGGCAAATCCAAAATAACACATCACTGAGTACCTCTCTTCATATTTTCAAGAATGGTGGTGGCTGCATCATGCTATGGGTATGCTTGTCATCAGCATACCCATAGCATACCAGGCACCCATAGCATACCCATCATTTTTTTGGGGGGGTGAAAAGGAATTGAGCTAAGCACAGGCTAAATCCAAGAGGAAAACCTGGTTTAGTCTGCTTTCCAACATGCACTGGGTGACAAATTCACCTTTTAAGCAGGACAATAACCTTAAACACAAGGCCAAATATACACTGGAGTTGCTTACCAAGATCGCATTGAATGTTCCTGAGTGGCCTAGTTACAGTTTTGGCTTGAAAATCTACGGCAAGACTTGAAAATTGCTGTCTAGCAATGATCAACAACCAATTTGACCGAGCTTGAAGAATTAAAAAAATAATTATGTGCAAATATTGTACATTTTGTGGGCAAAGCGCTTAGACTTGCCCAATATTTATTCAATGTTTAATTCAGGCTGTAACAACAATGTGGAATAAGTCAAGGGATGTTAATCATTTTTAAAGGCACTGCGACTTTAAAAAAAAACGTATTACCTTTTGTTATGGCATAAACACAACCAGTCATGTTTTCTTCTGATTTGCCGAACAATCACTTCAAAGGGCTTCTTTAATAGGCTACCCATGCACATTCAACAACACGCAACATATTACCAGCCTCCAAACAGTTGTTACACAAAACACCAAAAAGTGGACTGACATTTGGCGATTGTCATTAGGCCAGGATTTATGCGTCAACTGCTATCCTTGCGCGTCTCAGCCACTCATAACTGCCTTTTCAAAATGTCAGTGCTCTCTTCGAACCACATCGCATTTTGGACTGTAGAGTATACCACCTGTTTTCAAGTCCATTTCCTCACTTTTCATGCCTCTGACACGCAGTAATGATAAATAATGGTGTAATAGCTTACAGCTTTCTTGACATTTTTGTTTTCATAATAGGATCATCGTTTACCGATTTACCCCCCCCCCCCCCCCCCACTATTTATTTTGCCATACCGCCTTACTTTCACCCCTGGTTGGTGCTAGTAGCCTAGTCAAGGATGCGTCAATGCAATGTTGGCACACAACGGCACAAACATAAAACTTGAATTTGTAGGTTTAAAATATCCCTCTAGTGGTTGACCTACTTTAAGAAATGCCATTGGTTGGTGGATATAAAGACTGTGGTCACCAACCTTTTATGAGTCAAGATCACTTTTTGAGTCAAAAGGCAAGCTGAGTTCTACCGCTCAGATAAAACATGTTTTTGACGTGTTTAAAATAAATAATGTTAAGTCTATGCAACATTAACCTATTAAAAACATTACTGTAGCAATGGGTTTGTTCAGTAGGCTTTAGGCCCAATAGATTACCACCATATGTTGGCTATGCTTGAATTGCCCTGCCAATGCATTGTTCTCCTCAGACCATTTTTGTTTGATATATTTCAACATTTGAGGTAGGCTACATGATCACATTGGTAATAGATCAGTCGTTGTATTGCTTGTGAGGCACGGCTGAGTGAGCATAAATGAATACCATTTGCTTGTTTTTATTTTACTGGGTTGATGGCACCTGCCTCTGGTCAGTCTCGGCGGGGGGAGACCGCAAGAAACTGAGGGCCGCTCTTCCTTTCCTCTGCTGCCACTGACCAAAAAGGGGACACTGTCTTCTTGTTGTTCAATCTAGTAATTTCCTTTAGACTTTGCTGAGGCCATATGGTTGTTTTTTGTCTGTCTACATGGTGTTGTTTAGTAGGGCTACTTTGTCTGTATAATTATTCCATGGCTGATATGTCTGTCGCGATGCTTGCTTGCTAGTCGTGCTGTCCATGACAAAGAAAATGCATATCTAGACACACACCCTATGATTGAAAAAAAATCTATTATATGTAGGGTACTGCGCTTGTCTGATGTTTTAAGCACTGCGGTTAAAGAATTATGACACACAAATGACTAAAGCGGGAGCCAGAAATCAAAATATCCTTAACAGAAGAAGGGGAAAAAACTGTTACGCTACTCCTCCCACCAGAGCATGTGAGCTGAGTTGTGATGTTGGAAATCCCGCTCGTGGAGCTCTGCACAAGCTCCTTTCCAACCGCTCTGCTAAAAACCACTCCGCGCTCACCGGAAGAATAAAAATAAACTGCACCCATCTATTTTTGTGACTACCTGGAGCTACCATTTGGTTTTGAAGCATTTAAACCAAACCATATGGATTTGAATAAAAATGATTTGAATAAAGATGACTACATGTCATATTAAATAGGTCAGGAGCCAGACGGGGAGCCTAAAGAAGGAACAAAAATGAATTATTTTGGCTTTATTTCAAGGCTATAGCCTACAACAAAATACTTTGAAGCATTTTCGAGTGCGACACAATAGGCTGGTAGGGACATAGGGCACTCTGCATTTAAACATTTTGTTGTATTAAATTATTATAGTCTATAAATTGTGCTAATAGGCTGTGACTTCTAAGGAAATACAAATTAAATGAAAAATGACTTCTAGTGCCTTTTTAAATTCATTTTTAGAAACATTAGTTTGGCCAGTCTGGCTCATGTGATGGTCCCTGGAGAGCAGGTCAGCAGCAGAGAATATCCTCTCCACACCTGCAGAGCCACTGGGGATGCTCAATACCCTTTTGGCCACTCTTGCCTGGCTGGTCAGAGATGTAGAGTTGTTTATTTTATTTTTGTATAGGTAGGCCTGATGGTTTTTAGGCAAAATAACACAACCAAAATGGAAAGCTTGAACGTGGGAATATGCAGGGCCTATTGGTCCAAAATCAATTTTGGCCTCTTGTAAATATAATAGACCAAAAATGAATGACACGTTCTTGTTTCTAAATACGTTGCTACAATGACACACTTAGTGATCTACCTGCCTAGTTCCTTTCTTTTAGCATGTGCATGTAGTAAGTACGCCATGCTGCTTGGATATGTGTCTTTTCAGATTCCACAATGATTCTTTAGTTGTCGACACTACATCACTGCACTCCCTCTCTTTCTGTTGGTCCTCATCTTTGTAAGTCACCTTTTAGCACCTATGTGTTTTATCGGTTTCATTATGAAAATATTTAGCGAACTCCATGACAGTAGCTAAGGCATGGAGCTATTAGCAGCACACAAGTAGACTACAAATGCATGCTGGGGCGGTCATGACCTGTGCTGGTGAAGTGAGTGCTACTGGAGTGAAATTGGAGCGGGCGTGAAGGCCGACACTCCAGTCTCCAGTCAAATCAGGTGTGTCTCCTTACTCAAAATTGACAGGAGCGCTCCAAACAAAAGACAATGAATAAATTGACAACTCATAAATGGAATGAAATAAACCACTTCTCACAAGTGTAGCTTAGGTTGTGCACTCTGCAAACAACGTGACAACTCCTGCAATGGTAAGATTGTTGTAATAATGCATTCAATATATTAACAGAAATTGCCGTAACGTAATTGTAGAGATTATGGGAATTCATGGTAAATGTACTACTGGTGTGCCTTCCCCACGGCCTCCGCCTGTCTGATTGACAGGCAGAGACTGGTGTGAATCAGACCGGTGTCTTGTGTGCAATATTTTTTGTAAAAATATATATACATTTGCCACTGCTCAACTAAAATCTTGGTTGACCAAAAGCCTATCGATCAAACAATCGACCTGTCGACTAAATTGGCGGTCGGCCCTACTTGCTAGTATTATTTATTCTCGCCCAGGCATGTTTACGGAGCAACAGGTCTTTCTAAAATACAATGACTCATGTAGATTGTACAAATGTTGTGGTTGACTTATAGTCTACAGTTTCAAAGTAGCCTTTAACTGACGATCTAAATACACATCCCCATGAAGCTGATTGGTTGGTATGCAGATGCTGCATGGACGTTCAGAGAATATGCGCAAAGTCGAGTCCTGCACATGCGCAAAAGAAGCCCCGGGACCTCCAGCTGCTAGGAAGCGGGGTCCAGAAAAGTTGGCTCTGCAGCCTCTGCCTTAACTTAATTTGACCTACATTTTACAAAATTACCTAAATGTACTCTCTCTCTCCCATCAGGATATCGTTGAGGATGAGAGGAGCGACAGGGAAGAGACTGAGTCAGACGAGGAGGATGATGACCATGAGAAAAGGGAGAAAACAAAAAATGGCTTTGTGCAGAATGGCAATGGCCACACAGTGCTTAACAACAACCACCACCACAGCAAAATGGAGTGATTTGTTACAGAGACCAAGGAGGATGTCAGGAATGGGGAAGAACAACTCCCATGTGGCCCAGGCCATGAGGCCAAAGTATGGCAAAATGGATGGTGGAAAAGCCACACACAAACACACGCACACACCACTGAATGATATATACACAAATAATGCTAAAGATCACACTCCTTACAAGGCCCAGATGGGTTTCACTGCTCTGTAGATCACACTAGTTGAAGGAGGGAGGGAAGAGTTCAGGAAAGACTGCAATGGACCCAAACACACAGTAAAACTGTGTGCATGGTCTGAGCTGTCCAGTGCCTTAGCAACAAACTGTTATTCCCTATCATTTCTATCCATCCCCCTCTATTTCTTACTGTTCTGAGTCCTTACATTGCAAATCATTCACTAAGGCAGGGTTTCCCCAAACTGGGTCCTGGGTCCCCGCTCTGAGTATTGCTAGACTTAAACTTGACTGTTCAAATGCTGCCTTCTCAGTACACTGACACCCTTCCCAAATAATGACACACTGAGGTAAATGACATGCAATGTGCCAACACTTAAAACTGCCAAGAGAGATGAGGTGCTCTTAATGACCACAGCATGGTACAGGTCAGTAGAAGTGTTCAAATCACCATGTCAGACCACTAAAGCATACAGTAGCGATAATGGAAAATTAGTCATTGGTTTTTGCCCCTGCCATTTTGTTATTGGATCAGGCACTACTATTGTTGCCATGGCATTCTTATTCAACCTGGAATGTGCCATTGTTGTTAAATGTTCTTGGTTAAGATTTTGTTGAAAAAATATGGCGGTTAATAATTAAGTTGTTTTAATGGTTTAAAAGCTGACGAGTTTGGTTTGCATTGTGTGGATATTTGTCTTAGTTTATGCCGGTCTCCAAATGCAATGGCTCTTGGGGAGCAGAAAGCACACAGCTTGAAATAATACTTTTTAAATGTTCATGTTTTGAAAATAACTTTTTAGTTGTCAGATTTGATTTTTTATTTTTTTTATTTAAAAAGTCCAGTCATTTATCCAGACACATTTCAGAGAAATGGTCCAACTTACCCAAACCAGTCCAACACTTTATTCAACCAGACTGGAGGAGAATATATTCATTAAAATCTGTTTTTTTCTGCCCATTCATCCAAAGAGGCACTTTATGGGTTTCAGTTATGGGTCAGCATAGACCCAATACAACATAAAGCAAAATGACCGTCCAGGCCATACAGTGAGTTGGATTATGATTGGGGTTTACAATTACACTACAGTTTTCATTTCCTATTTATTTCATTTTCATGGAGTCCTTTTCCATTTCTTTGTAAAGCGTTTGGTTCAAGTCATTAAGTTTTTTAAATAAAATGGACACCAAAGTATGTTGTAGTTTTGCCTGTGCCTTATGTTACGTGTAAAAGAATATATATATATATATATATATATATATATATATATATATATATAAAATCTCTCACCATGTCTCTTTTTAATTTCCTGTCTACCATCTTGCTCTATCTTTCTTTATTCAACTCTCCAATATGGATTATTTTTGTATGTCCCAAATGGCACTACCTACATAGTGCACTACATTTGACTAGACCCAAATGGTGTGCCATTTGGGATGCATATGATCTCCCTGCAGTGCTGTAACATGTCCTTTGTTCCCCTTCACTTCATGTCTTAGCGCAAACACCTATCCCTATGACCCCCCCCCCCCTTTTCCCAAAAGAATAAAAAAGCTTTTCCCCAACTAGTTTCTTATTTTCTCATGTTGCAAAGATATGATAAAGGTTATTGTGAATTTAATGGTCATCTCCTGTGATTATTTCTTTATGAATAAATGTTGTGTCTCTAGTTCAAAAGCAAAGTACAAACCGTAGAAATTAGGTAAGATGACTGAATGGTCCCGTCTGCGTTCCATTCCTAATTCCTCGTACTAATTATAGTGTCACTTCCCTTCCGTTGTCCTAATGCGGGCCTGCTACAGTCATGTCAGCTGGGGGGTCACATCCTTCTCAAAACCCATTGGAAGAGCCGTGCTCCTGCTCCAGTTTCAACTGTTCTGCCTGCGGCTATGGAACACTGACCTGTTCACCGGACGTGCTACCTCTCCCAGACCTGCTGTTTTCAGCTCTAGAGACAGCAGGAGCGGTAGAGACACTCTGAATGATCGGCTATGAAAAGCCAACTGACATTTACTCCTGAGGTGCTGACTTGCTGCACCCTCGACAACTACTGTGATTATTATTATTTGACCATGCTGGTCATTTGCGAACATTTCAACATCTTGGCCATGTTCTGTTCTAATCTTCACCCGGCACAGCCAGAAGAGGACTGGCCACCCCTCATAGCCTGGTTCCTCTCTAGGTTTCTTCCTAGGTTTTGGCTTTTCTAGGGAGTTTTTCCTAGCCACCGTGCTTCTACACCTGCATTGCTTGCTGTTTGGGGTTTTAGGCTGGGTTTCTGTACAGCACTTTGAGATATCAGCTGATGTAAGAAGGGCTTTATAAATCAATTCCATTTGAAGAGAAGAGAAGGTCAGAGGGGAGGTACCTCAGGAAGAGAAAGCCAGAGGGTTTTGAGAAGGATGCAAGGAGCGTGACCGTGAGGAGTATGCAATTGAGATTCTTCCAAATGAAGGTGATCCACCCCCCCCCCCCCCCCCCCCCAGCTGACATGACTGTAGCTGACCCACATTAGGACAATAAAATAAGCTGTGATCTGTAGTGAATGATCACTGCTGCCTCCGCCTTCCCAATCTTCTCTTACTAGTCCTCCATACAGTTTGTGGATCAAATGATCTTTTTCACTAAGCTCATCCTCCAGCTGGCTCTCTTTTTCTGTTGAACCTAAATGCTAAGCAATTGAGCCTGGGGACGAGGTCACTTATTCACCAACATTACTGCCCCTTTTCTACCTACTTTATTTGTACTTGGGCTATTTCAGACATGTTAATTAGAATGGAGGAATGAATTAATGAATGAATATGCCTTTGGCCATGTTATTCTGGGTTTGTTTGCATGACCAAACGTTGCTGTTCCTTTGAAGATAAGAGTAACGTTTCTCTGTTGGTGGTGGCTCCAGTAGTCTAAGGATTAAGTATGCACATAAATGCTAAGGAGTCAGTGGGGCAGGTAAGACACGTTTTGGATCCTTAGGCTAGGCCTGCCTAACAATGGTATAGTCAAGTATGAAAAGCTTGTCAGCATTTGAGTGGCAAATTGAGTAGATGCCGATCTAGCCAAAAGATAGTGGTTGGACTATTGAAGAATATTGTTTTGATATTTTTTCTTATCCATGTCAATGAAATTAGATACCATACTCTCTCTTACCTCTCGCTCCCTATACTCTCTCTTACCTCTCGCTCCCTTTGTTTGGCTGCAGCCTAAAGGCCTCAGTTAATTGCATACGATTGAGATCACTTCATGCCGGCACCCTCAGCCTCTACTGTATACTGTATATCGTTCCTCTCGACTGGCAGCCTAACTGAAGCAATCTCAATTTCATCCTGTTCATGCCCCCGGCTACAGTGTATTGTCTTTCTCTCTGGCACACACTCCCCAACGTCACGCACGCCTCTGTCTCTTGCTCCTCCTTAATCTTTGCCTTCATTCGCGTCAAGCCTTCCTTGCCTCATTATTCACCTTTCAATCTTCCGTGATGAAGGCACGTACATTGACGCCTGATGTGGCTGGAGTTATCGAGGTGTTGAATCTAGCAGGTGACCATGGTTAAGGTCTTCCTGACAGGGAAACAAAGGACGAGGGTATTTGATTCACATGTGAACTGCAGGGACCCTTATTCAACTCCTGTTAAACTATTTATAAAGGCTTTAGCACCAGGGGGATGTCGCGTGTGCCCACGGATGTGTGTCCCCGAGTGTGTATCTATCTGCATTGTATGTGTAGAGGACTGTTTTGTGCGGTGCTCATTTTTCCTCTGATTGTGGGAGGATGATTTGTAATAGAGAGACAGTGTAATGTAAGAAAAAGCAATAGAACTTAAGGGAGGAGCTCAAATGGAGAGATCCCTGAGAGCTTTGATGGTTAGGTTCATGTTAAAAGGGGTTCAGACAGGTAGGGGAAAGTTTGGTGAATCAACGGGGAGTCAGGTGTCATTTCTTCATACGAAAGACATAAGCAGGGACGGTGAGTTTTAAATCCTTAGCACTGTTTGAAATAGTATGTTTGTATGAATATGTTTGTATGAATGTATGTCTTCTTTGTTTCACTGAGCAAATAACAAGGGTACATGTACACCTCAGAGCCAGTGAGTGTGTTTGATTCAGGTTAGACTGACAGTGATGTTTCCTCTCCCGTAGGAGGACACCCGCTTGGCTGGGAGCCAATGTGGTGTTCACTTATGCTGCAAATGACTTACCTTGGATCTCTAATGAGATATCCTCTAATCATATGATTTGCATTGCAATTTCATGACAAGACATTACCTACCTGAGAAGACGACAACTTACCTGGCAACTGATCTCAACATAACAGTGAATATACATTGGAAGACAAGTCATAGGAAAAGCAGATAACTCTCCATTTTCTTAATTTATCCTGTTCATCCAGGACAACTATTATCTGCCTAAGGCATCCCACACCTGGGACCTGTAACACAAGCATACAAGCATCTCTCAACCTACTACTGACCCGTACCTCGTTAAGTCACATGAACCAGCACCAGCCTACTCCCACTCTGTCCAAGCTGGAGGTGGACCTGGGCTTTGCACTCTTCTTTCTCGCCCTCCTCTTCTTCTTCCTGCTGCTGACGGTGGTGTGCTGCGCTCAGACAGTGGTGGACCCTTATGGAGCCATCTCAACCTCCACCTATCAAGAGGAACAGATCACCAATTAAGAAGAGATCCCCCACAAAAGAGAGGTCCTCACAAATCATTCTGCCACTCACCATAATGTCGTGGAAATTTCCTGTATTACCAAATCATGAGAGAGCAAACCACACACAAGTCACACACAAGAGTTATCATAAAGTCCATCTTTAATTATATGAGCTTCACCATAGCCCTGTGACTCTCAGATCAATTCAGTGTCTTTAAATGAATTCTCTGAGAGTGCTTACAAAACAGTTCTTAGTATAATTTATAGCCAAGACACACCCATCTAAACTTACATGACAAATAACAGATCTTAGGAACATTACACAAAGAACCTTTTACCAGAAAAAAGGAGTATCCTATAGCCAGACAGCATTAGCTATAAATTATCGTTCCGTTTGCCCTCTTAGACGAGGTTCCTGTCTCGTTCTTGGTACCACTTAGGACCAAAACATTACCTCACCCAATGGCATATATCAATTGTCAATTCTAGATACTCCCATAAAAAATACAACCCCTCCTGGACAAGCTTACGGAGAGAAGTGACTGGCACACAGACATTGTGGAGTTTGACACCACCCCCGTCTCTCTAGGACATGGAAGTCTTGTTGTCAAAAACCAGGTTTCTGATTTCGCGCCGGTACCTGTCTGGTCGACCCGCCCCTGAGTGTGTCATTGACGATCAGGCCAATTTATCGATATAATCCCGGAACCTCACAGGGTTTATGTGTGCCCCGCCATTGGGGGTAAAATTCAGTTAAACACAAAACGTGAATAAATCAAAAAGTACACCTCCAATCTGGATGGGGGTTTTTTTGCAGGAAAGGGCACATATAGATGAGCATTTACATTGAATTAAAACCGTTTTTGTATAAAACATTTTAATAGAAAATCGTGTTTTAAGTTTTGGGAAAAAAGTGAATGTAACAGGAAACATAGGTGCCTGTGGATGCGAAATGTTTTTCATATGCTGCAATTGTTGCCCATCACGAGAGAGGGTATGAGACGAAATTTGGGACCTCTAGCCCTTCGGGAAGTATTTTTTATAATTTTTTGAAAATGACAGAAATTGGTCGGAAAAATGACAGAGTCCACACTTTTCACAGCCGTGCACCTGGTGATTGAAAATAGGCACCTGGGAACCCAAAATTTAAAATACGGTTCTAAATGCACTTGCCGGTGTTCCAGACATCCATGCCCGCTATGGGAGCACCCTACTACGGCCCTCTATCAATGGGGGCCCGTCCTGAGTGCATTATGGACACTTTAAAATATTACGATGGATACTCATTGTTGTGCACCCGGTAACCCAAAAAATAAAATATGTTTGAAAATGCATTTAATGGTCATTCTGATTTTAATGCCCGCTATAGGAGTACCCTACTACGGCCCTCTTTCAGTCAGGGCCGTCCTGGGTGCTTTATGGACTGTTAGCCAAGTGCTGGAGGAGGATATACATCCGTGCAACTGGTGATTGAAAATGTGCATCTGGTAACCCCAAAAATAAAATATGGTCCTAAATGCATTTAATGGTCATTCTGATTTGAATGCCCGCTATAGGACTACCCTACTACGGCCCTCTTTCAGTCAGGGCCGTCCTGAGTGCTTTATGGACTGTTAGCCAAGTGCTGGATGAGGATATACATCCGTGCACCTGGTGATTGAAAATGTGCATCTGGTAACCCAAAAAATAAAAGATGGTCCTAAATGCATTTACCGGTCATTCTGATTTTAATGCCCGCTATGGAAGCACCCTACTACGGCCCTCTATCCGTGGGGGCCGTCATTGAGTGCTTTATGGACTGTTTAAAATATCATGATGGATACTCATTGTTGTGCAACTGGTGATTGAAAATGTGCATCTGGTAACCCAAAAAATAAAATATGGTTCTAAATGCACTTACCGGTATTCCTATTGTCCATGGAAGCACCCTACTACGGCCTTCTCTCTGTCGGGGGCGTCCTGAATGCATTATGGACACTTTAAAATATCCTGATGGATACGCATTGTTGTGCAACTGGTGATTGAAAATGTGCATCTGGTAACCCAAAAATTTAAATATGGTTCTAAATGCATTTAAGGGTCATTCTGATATTAATGCCCGCTATGGAAGCACCCTACTACGGCCCTCTCTCTGTCGGGGGCGTCCTGAGTGCATTATGGACACTTTAAAATATGACGATGGATACTCATTGTTGTGCACCCGGTAACCCAAAAAATGAAATATGGTCCTAAATGCATTTACCGGTCATTCTGATTTTAATGCCCGCTATGGAAGCACCCTACTACGGCCCTCTTTCAGTCAGGGCCGTCCTGAGAGCCCCATTAATCACACCATCCCTTCACATGGTTTAGGAATAGTTACAGACACATTCACAGATAAGACAAACCTGACCTCTCCCCTCTCTGTACCCATTGACCCTCTATCCCCCTTTCTTTGGGTTCTACTTCTTCAACGGGTTGTTGTTTGTGCTGCAGTGTCTGCACATCTTCTGGGCTGGCCTCATCCTGCGCATGGCCATCAAGTTCCTACCTGGAAATGTATGTATTCCCAAACCTAATCACTATAGGGTGGTTTCCTGGACAGAGATTGAGCCTAGTCCAGAGCCCTATACTACGTATGTGGTTTGAGGAGTTAGCAAGGTAACTGCGTTCAACTCGGGGTAACCGGTACTACGAATGTGGCTCACCTTTTAGCCAGGTACATTTCTATGGCAACGAATACTTCAGAACTAATCTGCTCCCGGGCAGGTTAACTCAGGGCTAACTCTATTTATCCTGAATGAAGTGTCTGAGCTGCGAGTTGAGGACAAATAAAATCATATTACCTTTCGCAAAGGTTGCATCATCATCATCACCTTAATTTGAGTAAGACAACTTATTAAATATTTTATTAGCCAAATGTTTTTTTGTGTTCAAAAATAGTCGTGTTAAAAATAACTAGCACATTGCACATTTAGTAATGACAGAATGCATTTGAATCTTCACGTATAGTCAAACTTGTGTGCAAATTATTTTATCGATGGGACTGGAGAAAAAGGTGCTCAAACTACGTACGTAATATAGGGCTCTGGAATATGAAGCTAACTGAAGCTGGCTAGCTTTAGAAAACCCTAATGCCCCTAAGGACTAAAAAGCAAACTCAATGGAGAATTTCCATTGAAAGTGCTTTTTAGTCCAGGGTGAGGATTAATCTGTGTCTGGGAAACCCCACCCCTATGTCAAACTGTTCTGAGCCTGACTGCTCTACTTTCTATCACCCAACTGTACATGTAAACCTACTGTTTGACATCACCACTCAAACTCAACGTTTACTTACAATTATTTTGATGTGGTTGTCTTACCTTAACTTAAACCTAGTGTCCTCCATTGAAACAATAACAAAGCGACACCCTGCCTCTGTTTTGGTAAAACGTTTAGGGATGGGCCTGGAGAAATGTAGCCACTCTCAAATTCATGGATGCAAGGACTGACCATCATGATATAATTGTTTTGGTTTTAACCATGTTTATTACTGTTTGTTTACATTTAGATTATTATTTAGCTTATACACATTGGCGTGAAATAAGCTTGTATTTTGGGTTCTAATGTGGTATGACAGTTGTTGTGGAAATTTCCTGTATTACCAAATCATGAGAGAGCAAACCACACACAAGTCAGAGTATATTATAAAGTCCCATCTTTAATTATATATGAGCTTCACCATAGCCCTGTGACTCTCAGATCAATTCAGTGTCTATAAATGAATTCTCTGAGAGTGCTTACAAAACAGTTCTTAGTATAATTAATAGCCAAGACACACCTATCTCAACTCACATGAGAAATAACATATCTTAGGAACATTACACAAAGAACCTTTTACTTGAAAAAGGAGTATCCTACAATTTATAGCATTAGCTATAAATTATTGTTCAGTTTGGTCTCCTAAACGAAGTTCTTAACTCGTTCTTGGTACCACTTAGGACCAAAACATTACCTCATCCAATGGCATATATCAATTGTCAATTGTAGATACTCCCATCAAAAATACAATCCCTCCTGGACAAGATCTAATGAGAGGAGTGACTGGCACACAGACATTGTGGAGCCATCTAACTGGTTCCCCATTAATCACACCATCCCTTCACATGGTTTAGGAATAGTTACAGACGCATTCACAGATAAGACAAACCTGACCTCTCCCCTCTCTGGGCCCCAAGTAACTTTACCCACATAAGCATACTTATGAACATTGATAAAACATCTTATTTATCAATGTTACCTAAAGAATTCTGATTCTGACACAACACCATGCTGGAGATATACAGAATAAATTCCTTAGCCTAAATTAGGGATGTCAGTTAAATTAGCAACAAACTTTGGTTTATTTGGGAGATACAGCAAAAATAGCTAGGCCAGTGTATAATACAAGATGATCACCACTGAAATTCGGCATGCCACCTCGGATCCTCTACAAATACAACTGCTGCACCATCAACAGCCTCCTGATCAGTTGCATCACGGCCTGGTACGAGAATTGCTCCGTCCACTACCGCAAGGCCCTCCAGCGAGTGGTGAAGATGGCCCAGTACATCACTGGGACCGTGCTTCCGTCCCATCCAGGACATTTACTCGAAACGGTGCCTGAGGAAAGCATGCAGCATCATAAAGGACCCCCTGATTCTCTGCACCTTAGCACACATGCACTCACTCATACAAACATACCCACACATATACATTCATGCTACACACACATCACAACTGCTGCTACTGACAGACTCTTATTTATACGCTTGCCCTCATCCCCCCCTTCCATAATTCACATGTAAATATTGGACACTAAATTGTGCCCTCCTGTATTATACTTATGCTAAAATGTATTTTTCTACTGCCATTCCATTTATGTTTGTAATCTTATATTTTATTATTTCTTATTCACAATTTGAATGGAGCAAATTGAAAATATGTATAGTTGTAAACACAATTTTTTCAAATGTGTAACTGATGAGTTGTAAACATGAAAAAAGTTATGTGTAGTTGTAATCGCATTTGCAATAATTGGAACTGTACACCTGCGCATGTCAATTTCGAGAGAGAGAGAAAAAGAGAGAGAAAAAGAGAGAGAGAGAGAGCGAGAGAGAGAGAGAGAGAGAGAGAGAGAGAGAGAGAGAGAGAGAGAGAGAGAGAGAGAGAGAG